>NW_027103264.1:66076-76401 GCF_902728285.1 Clytia hemisphaerica | reverse complement strand
TAATCCTTTTTCGCGGAATTTAATTTCGTCAAAAAACCGCGAAAATTTGTTCCGCGAAAATTTGTTCCCTTGAGGTACCAAAAAGATTCCAAAAATGGTACTTGATGCCTCTCTACTTGATGCTCAGCAATTAAAAGAAGGATCAAGGGTAGGTGGCGCAATCCAGAGAGAAAAAGTGGCACCCTGCCCTACCTTCGGGTAGATAGCTATCGAAAGAGGAGCCTTCAGGCCGCCTCCAACTGCGGTCACAGACTTACTTGCTGGATAGCTTTTTTATTTAGCTTTTTGGATTTACAACAACTTTTAAGCATGATGAGTTTGGCTGTTTCATTTAAAATCCATGCAGACGATGGAGGAACCTTATCAACCAAAAAAATAATTCTTGGAAATATAGGGAAAATGAAAAAAAATGCAATAAGCACCTGGAACAATTCTTCTACATACCTTTAAGTGAGGGTGGACGAACTAAAACCTGTCTTTTAGTCCCAAAAAACGTGTACAACACTTCGCAGTTCATTTAGGGAAATTCCCAATGTGACATAAGTTAAACCACAAGTGGTTTTTATCTTTTCGCTACCACAACGAAAACGATGACACTAGAAAGCAGTAAGCTTATGGTTGTCTTCACTGTGCCTAATGTTAATTTTTGACAGATCACTTGCAGTGGTCTTAAAAAAAACAAATTAAAGTTCATCTAAATTCTATCTCAACTATCTCTAAGTTTAGTTTCCTTCCCCTCTGAGCTGGCACATAACGTATCTTCTAACGTTCACAACGTCCAATTAACGTTAGATGAACGTTGAAACAACGTTATGTTTCGAGGAAATACTTCTATTTAAAATCACTTTATAAGAATGTCCATGATGAAAATGTTTCATATTTCAAAAATTTTGATTTTTGAAGCCTGGGGACGAGTTTTTCGCCAAAACGAGGCTAAAACTTTGGGGCAGCCTGGAGACTTCAAATATTGTTCGATTTGGCTGAAATTTGGCACACTTGTTCCTTGGGTAAATATCTGGTGGTATTTTTTTCATTTTTCAAAAGTTTTGATTTTTGGGGCCTGGGGACGAGTTTTTCGCCAAAACGAGGCTAAAACTTTGGGACAGCCTGGAGACTTCAAAATTGTTCAATTTGGCTGAAAGTTTGCACACTTGTTCCTTGGGTAAATATCTGATTGTGTTTCTTTCATTTTTCAAAAATTTTGATTTTTGGGGCCTGGGGACGAGTTTTTCGCCAAAACGAGGCTAAAACTTTGGGGCAGCCTGGAGACCTCCAAAATGGTCGGATTTGGTTGAAATTTGGCACACTTGTTCATTGGGCTAATATCTGGGGGTACTTTTTGCATTTTTCAAAAATTTTGATTTTTGGGGCCTCGGGACGAGTTTTTTGCGAAAACGAGGCTAAAGCTTTGGAGCAGCCTACAGACCTCCAAAATAGGCGGATTTGGTTGAAATTTGGCACATTTGTTCATTGGGTGAATATCTGGGTGTCTACAATTGGGCCTATGAATAATTTGAAGCCACTGAAGTTGAGCCCAGTGCGTTGCGCACGTTCGACTATTTTTAAAGCATTTTCAATTATAAATTGTCAATAACCCCCAAGTTAGGCTCACTCCTTTCACAAAAATGCCATTTTAAGCTTGAGACGTATGTACTAAGTGTTAAAAATCTATTCTGAATTAGGATCCTAACCTAAAAATGCTGTAAGAATATTTTAGAATGATTTTCCTAAAAAAGTTAAGAATATCCATGATGAAATGGATTTACACCATTCTTATAAAAAAAGCGTGTATCAATCTTATTTAAAAACAAAACCAATTAAAGCGATTGATGGATCACCGAAAGTGACACGTTTATTAAACTGTTTGGATTTTAGGAGGGGCCTTTCAAAAAAAAGAGAGCGTTTATTAAATAATATATAACCAAGGCCACTTAAATAATATGAACTGGAACTATATTTTGCCTTTTCATTATTATTTGAGTACAAATATGTCAATTTAGGAATGTAGAAACGTGTGAAAATCAGTTAGAATACTAAAATAATATCATCGTATAGCTCAGTTTTCCTTCATAGTATACCTCCATACTGCTACTTGTCTCTAAAACACCCATTCTAGAGAGGAGGAGGCGTTTATTTGAATGGGTGTTTGTTTTTTGGACCTACCCCCGGGTTCCCCGGTGGGGGTCCTTTAAATTAACCCAAGTTCGTCCGTCCGTTACCAGCTTTTACGGGATTGGCTCAATAGATTTTTCTGATTTTTGGCACAATGATGCAAAATGATGATTCCTAAAAAGTGACGGAGCCCGATTTTCGAAAAAAAAAATATTTGGGCAAATTTGGCCCAAAAACTGCCTAAAAATAGTGTTTTTTGGACTTTTTGTGCAAAATCCTGTCATTACTTTTTTCAGATTTTTTGTACAAAGATGGAGGGCAAGATTCTCTAAAGAATGACTGAAATGGTTTTTCCCGGAAAATTCTTATTTGCCTTAAAAGACGGATTTTCGTATTTTGGGGAAATTCCCTTTAACCAAATAATGAAAATATAGCTTTTCTCAATGTTGACTCATAATTTATTTCTGTTTTTTTGCACAATGATGCAAAATGGCAATGCCCAAAATGTGACGGAGCCAGATTTTTAAGGAAAATGTTTTGGGCAAATTTGGGCCAAAAACTGCTTGAAAATAGGGTTTTTTGGGCCTGAATGGTTTAAGTCATTTTCGTATTTGGGGAAATTCCTTTTTACCATTTTACATTATTCAACACACAAGCTTTTAGTGTCATACTTTTGATACGAATGTAGATTATAATTTAAATAATATTTTAATGGTCATTCTGTATATATTTTTCGTGTAAACAATATTTCGACCTGCTTGGTGCAGGTCTTCGTCAGGTCTAAACAATACAAACGGTTGAAGGCGCTACCTTGACTTTTTTGACGTCAAAAAAGTCAATGTAGTGTCTTCTCCCTAATGTGCGAGAGCATTGGCTTCCAAAACCTAGGTGTCACATACTGATCATCGTCTAAATTAAGACCATGGTCACTATGTGGCGCCGTCTGACGGAATTGGATTTCCAATGCTTCTCGCACTTTTCTATCAAATTTGTTCTCTTCAGTCTTTAAAAGCCTAGCTTCGTTCCAATTAAGTCCTTGGGTACAGTCTTTAGCATGGTTAGTTATACCCGAAATGTCCCATTTTTCATCTTCAACGTTCTTTTTGTGTTGGCTGACACGTGTGGATATCTTTAACCCGGTCTCGCCAACATATCTTTTACCACATTCGCATTCTATCATATACACACCAGGGTGACTGTTAGGTGGTAGTCGGCTTTTGTTCTTAGAAGTTAGCAAAGTTTTTAGATTTGAACCACTCTTGAACACTGTTCTGTACCCAGCATTTCGGAAGGATTTCCTCAGTTTTGGGCTCAGACCAGGTATCCAAGGTAATTTAACGATTGGTAGTTGCTCTGGATCATTTCGATTGTCGGTTGTCTGGTTCCTGGTTCTGTCGTAATCGTTTGCGATACGGGTTAAAGTGTTACGATCATAACCGTTCTCGACAAAGTAAGTAAACGTAGTAAACGTAGTAAACCTCTATCCGACAGTACCTGTAGAGGAAGCTACTAACATAATCGTCCAGATGCTTGAAAACGATCACGACCTACCAAACAGGACAAAGCTAACGATTGAAGACATTCGAACTTTGATTGAACTTTGTCTATCGAAATGTTACTTCCTGTGGAATGATAAACTGTACCGACTTCAGAATTCGGCACCGATCGGTTTAGCACTAATGGTCGTAATCGCAGAAGCTTTCCTACAATATCATGAACAAAACGCACTTCAAGCAGCCAACGCACACGATCCTCCTGTTGCACCTAAATCCTTCGTTCGTTACGTCGACGATAGCCATGCCCGTTTCCAAACCGTCCATCAAGCTGAAAAGTTCCAAGAAATTCTCAACCAACAAAATGAACACACCCAATACACTATGGAAACCGAGGATACAACAAAAAGTTTGAACTTTCTAGACGTGAACGTTCGAAATAACAATGGCCGTTATGAATTGAAAATCCACCGTAAAAATGCGATCACTAACGTGCAAGTTAAACTCAGCTCATGACCCAAAGGTGTTGAAGAGTATATTCTCTGGATTTCTTAACCGTGCGTACAGAATTTGTGATGACCGATTCCGTCAGGAAGAAATTGATTTCTTAATAAATAACTTTGTCGAGAACGGTTATGATCGTAACACTTTAACCCGTATCGCAAACGATTACGACAGAACCAGGAACCAGACAACCGACAATCGAAATGATCCAGAGCAACTACCAATCGTTAAATTACCTTGGATACCTGGTCTGAACCCAAAACTGAGGAAATCCTTCCGAAATGCTGGGTACAGAACAGTGTTCAAGAGTGGTTCAAATCTAAAAACTTTGCTAACTTCTAAGAACAAAAGCCGACTACCATCTAACAGTCACCCTGGTGTGTATATGATAGAATGCGAATGTGGTAAAAGATATGTTGGCGAGACCGGGTTAAAGATATCCACACGTGTCAGCCAACACAAAAAGAACGTTGAAGATGAAAAATGGGACATTTCGGGTATAACTAACCATGCTAAAGACTGTACCAAGACTTAATTGGAACGAAGCTAGGCTTTTAAAGACTGAAGAGAACAAATTTGATAGAAAAGTGCGAGAAGCATTGGAAATCCAATTCCGTCAGACGGCGCCACATAGTGACCATGGTCTTAATTTAGACGATGATCAGTATGTGACACCTAGGTTTTGGAAGCCAATGCTCTCGCACATTAGGGAGAAGACACTACATTGACTTTTTTGACGTCAAAAAAGTCAAGGTAGCGCCTTCAACCGTTTGTATTGTTTAGACCTGACGAAGACCTGCACCAAGCAGGTCGAAATATTGTTTACACGAAAAATATATACAGAATGACCATTAAAATATTATTTAAAACACACAAGCTTTATTTTTCCATTCTGAATTTTTGTACAATTATTGTCACTTTTTTCTTATTTTCATCGATGTTAATCATTAGGTAGGTCCATTCAGCATGTTGCTTGTTAATCCGATATTTAGCCTCTTACATGTGACACCCTCTAAATTCCGACCAGCAAAATTCTTATTCTCTAAATAAGTATGTCTGAATTAGATGGGGATGTGGAGATTAGACCAAGTTACAGCACAGACTCTACTGTCTTCATAAGATAATTAATTTTTTTCATCTAATTCCAGACTATTCGTACCAACGGCGGAGGTTCCGAATTACCCTTACAAGGTCAGCATTCATATTAAATCTTTCATATCGAAAAAAATTGTCTTGTTTGATAAACTTATGATAGAATACCTTAAAGTTGAAATTGTGTTAAAATTTTTACTCGAGGCACGAAGTTTTTCCCTTTAAGATAGCGAGCAAACTCTCTCGTATTAGGGATGATCGTCTGTATTTTTAATGACAAATTCTGACTGATGAAATGAATTAATATGCGTCATAGACTTCCTTACCACATTAGAAATTTAGAGGGAATTTTCCAAAAGAACTAATTAATTATTTCGATTTAATATATTTTTTTAGAACATGATGGAATTTGTGAGCCTAGAATATTGTTTACATGGTGGTACGATTGTCCGAAATATTGATCAAGCTACACATATCCTTCTCTCGCAAAGGTACAGGAGTTTTCTGGGTTGGAAGATTCCTCTAAAGATGCCGACCTTTCTTAAAATTTGAGCACTTAATATTCACTATCTGCCCATTCATTTTTGACAATTATTCATCGTTAAATTTTATATGCACTGTTTTACCACTGTTTCTTTTCCTGCACTGAGTTCTGGCCGTTGGAAGTTTGAAAAAATTCAGAATTTGCTGATTCTAAATGTCCATTCATTACCGCCGCCCCTAAACGGCTAAAAATTGGATGAACAAAATAGATTCACAGCGAGGGGCTGTAACGTTTGAAATTAGAAAAATTATGAAAAATCTAAATGCTTATAATAGTCTTCAAAATTTTTCTCTACTATTCCACTAAAGTGAGGTCGATGAGCTCTCATTATTTTGGAATTTACATTTTAATGATTTGCATTTTAATGACCTATTTTGTCTACTTAGTGACGATCTGGCCTTCCAGGACATACGTGCAATAATCCGAACGAAACGAGTCAAGCCTCAGGTTATCACAGAACTTTGGATTCGTGATAGTATCGATCAGAACAAAATGTTGGAAGAACGACCTTATAAACCTGCGTGAACATATATTCTTCTTGTGAAGGCGTTGGTTCGCTTGTCCGTGACACCACCAAAGGAGTGCTAGAGGGGGGCAATGCTCCTATTTATAATGGTGTTCATTGAGCTCCTCGGTTTGACTTCAATACACCTTTTCGACCGTAGTCGCACGGGCATTTTTTGTCCGATTTATCCCACTAAAACCGTCCCAATCCTTTTTTGACGCATTTTTCTATTGTCTATTGGTGCGAAAAAAGGACTGGGACGGTTTTAGTGGAATAAAGCGGAAAAAAAAATGCCCGCACGGCAATTGGTGGCTACGGTCGAAAAGATGTAACCTATGCTGGGTAAAAAATACAATACAAAAACTCCGGGATATTTTGCCATGAAATATGTAAAGAATGATGAATTTCGTCAAAGATGTGAAAAGTCAAACTGTTGTGGAAGGTCCAATTAAAATGCTCTATTAATACTGGATACTTTTTGTTCTGTCATCTGCAAACCTCTGTTAACATCATTACTTGAGATTATATTTTAATGTTATTATGAATAGATAAAAATCTGCTCTCTTACACAAATTTTCCGATACCCCTGAGAACACTACTGCTTCGGTCATTCCTTTCAGCTAATTTTCAAATACCCCTCGAGGTTTTCTCTTCTCCTCCTTTAACAGCATTAAGGAGGACCATCTTCCTTATCGGACCTACTCCGGTGGAGGTTCTATAATTTCCCTATGGGCATGCGACGTCTTATGGACATTCAATAGACAGCTTTAAGACCTTTGGACGTCCTAGAAACGTACATTGGACGTCCAAAAGACGTTTGTGCCCATTGGGTTAAGGGCCCTGACCATGGTCAGATCAAAAAATCGGTTATGAGACCTGAAGATAAAACTTTTGTTTTGAGTTCCTCGACACTTTTAACAAAAACCTGTCTTTACATATAAGTTGTTTCTGAATTTATTCTATCAAGAGTAATTACTGAGGTTAAGCATACCAGGATAATCACGACGACGGACGAAAAATGTAATAGGCTAGTGAAAATACGAAATTTGATTGGTTGAAACTCACTAGCCTGTTAAAATTTCGTTCGTCGTCGTGATTTTACCGATTTACTTAACCTGATCACTATTGGCAATTTAATTACAAAAATGACGTTGTGAACATTAAAACGTTAACCCTTTAAGTACCAATGACAAGTATACTAGACATGGGCTAGGTGGGTGAAGCCCTCCTGTAATGTCCAGTTTGAGTTAGAAATTGTCTAACTCGTAGGAATTGGATTGTAGTGAGGCCAGGTAGCACATAAAAACGTAAGAATACTTCAGATGGTGATTAAAGCATGAAATTTGGCACAGATGATCCTTGGAGGGTCTAAAACTTAATTTTAAACAGTAACACCAAATTCGGCCACCTTCCAGATGACGTCATCAGGTGGCTGGGTAAAAAATTATTTTTTTGAAAATATTCAAAATCTGATGGTTCCAGCGGAAAGAGCATGAAATGCTGATAAAAATTGAGGTATAAAACATGCCTTAAAGATCTTCCTATCAAAAGTTATGGAGGTTGAAAGTTTTTGATGACGTCATCATAAGCCCTTCCAGGCAAAACTTAAAAACCTCGTAATTTTGGTACAAATTGACCAAATTTCATGTTATATACATGAATTCATATCAAAATTCATTGGTTTTTCCGATTCCGATGTTCAAATTGATTTAAAAGCTTTAAATCCTACAGAATACTAAAACTTAGATTTTGAGCTTTACAAGGCAAATCAACGCAGCGTTCTCCCTTCAGGAGCACAGTGTACTACCAACTAATTTTTTTGGATGTGTTAAGCCTTCCTATGTTGTTTAGACCCAAGCATCAGATGGAACTTCAAATTTTGACATGAATTCATGTATAAAACATGAAATTTGGTCAATTTGTACCAAAATTACGAGGTTTTTAAGTTTTGCCTGGAAAAGCTTATGATGACGTCATCAAAAAACTTTCAACCTCCATAACTTTTGATAGGAAGATTTTCAAGGCATGTTTTATACCTCAATTTTTATCAGCATTTCATGCTCTTTCTGTTGGAACCATCAGATTTTGAATATTTTCAAAAAAATAATTTTTTGCCCAGCCACCTGATGACGTCATCTGGCAGGTGGCCATGTGGCAAAATTTGGTGTTACTGTTTAAAATTAAGTTTTAGACCCTCTAAGGATCATCTGTGCCAAATTTCATGCTTTAATCACCATCTGAAGTATTCTTACGTTTTTATGTGCTACCTAGATTTTGACTGTTTTTTAACCATTTTTGGTTAACGAGTGACCCAAGAACCTCCAAGATTGGCCTTGTTTTACTTGATTCTGTCCTCTAGCGAATATATTTGAAGTTTTACTACTGGGCACCTTTCTATCATTCAGGTAGGTATGCGCAGCGGATTTTTACATTTTTAAATTCAGGAATAGTTAGCCTAACAGAAAATATATAATTTGTCATGGTTTTGCTGCGTAGATCAGTCAGAAAAAACACATTTTATGCACGAAAAATATGAATATATGGTCAGTTCGTTCGTTCGTTCGTTATTAACTTTTCTTGAGATTGGCTCATTAGTTTTTCCTGATTTTTGGCACGCAAAAATGCAAAATGACAATGCCCAAAACATGGCCGTGGAAAATTTTTTTGGAACTCGCCGTTCGTATTTTTAAGAGAGATGAGTCCTTGAGATTATGTATCCTAAAATACAAGGGAAAGCACTGAAAAAAAATCTCTTGTGAGAAAATGGTTCAAAACGTGTCTATCCAAGAGTATTGACTGATTCTTGTTAAGAGGTCAAGTAGACTTTCTACTTTGAAGTTCTTGCTGGCAAATGTGTGTACATAGTGGAAAATCTTTTTGAGTAAGTATAGTTTCTTCTTTCACTACTTCATTTTTGAGGCTTAACACCAAGGCTTTGCAAAGGAAATCTGCATGTGGTAATAATAAATCGTTCGCTAGAAGAATACTAGACTAGTAAACCACGTCGTTGTATTTCGCTGCAGATTAAACTTTCAATGGGATCTATTTTTTTATATGTTTTCTGAATACAACGACTAGTTCCAAAAGGCGCTATTTACTAAATAAACGGTGGAGTGCTTTTTCTACCGCGGCGGAGTGCTCACTCAAAACAGAGCACTCACTCTCACGGATTAGAATAAAAAAGTAAACAAAACTCGGTACTTTTTTTACACTTTATTATTATGTTTTTTTTAATGCGACTCTTGAAAAACTAATTGCCGAACTAAATTAAATTAATTAAGCGTTTTTGAAAACTTGGTTCTTATTTTGTTAAATGAGAGGTGTTTTATCATCTTATGTGCAACATTTTGATATACAATTCAATTCACTCAAATCAAAACAAACTCACATCCTGATTATTTTTTGATTTTAATGTATTATAAAAGAAGGTGAGTACAATGGAATATCAGTCAATTTAGAAGCTTTTTTATTTTGAAAAAATTGAAAGTACTTGAAAGTACTTGAAACAAGATACCAACAACAAGACAAGGAGTTATTAAATAAAACTATTCACAAAAAGTATGATTTGTTTGTCTGAATGAAAAGAATATAAACTGAACTGTACCTACCAGCTAGGTACTCCAAAACAAAAATACTCATATAAGGGGAAAAATCTCTTTCAAAAGAAAAAGATGAATTTTTTTTTAGAAAAACGACATCAAAAATATAAAAGATCAGGGGATCAGGGGCCACTGCAGGCATAAGAAAACTTTTTTTTTTATAGAAGCCAAAAAGAAAAATATTTTCAAAAAAGCAACAGCTTTTACAAAACATAAAATTATATGTATTTGTTCATATTGACCTCCAATTTTGCTATAAAAATTATATATAGTATACCTACATAAAATTACTTCCAAATCCAAGTAGATTGTTTTTAAATTGGCAAAAGTCCAATCAAAATTTTCATAAATTTTAGAAGCAGTATAAGTTTTGAAAGACTTTCACAGTAGGTATAAATTTCAGTCTGAACGTGTTCAACAACACCAGGGGACAACAAAAAATTACAAGGTAGAAGTATGCTCCGGGGGAGGGGGGC
>NW_027103264.1:29749-66052 GCF_902728285.1 Clytia hemisphaerica | reverse complement strand
TCAAATCAAAACAAACTCACATCCTGATTATTTTTTGATTTTAATGTATTATAAAAGAAGGTGAGTACAATGGAATATCAGTCAATTTAGAAGCTTTTTTATTTTGAAAAAATTGAAAGTACTTGAAAGTACTTGAAACAAGATACCAACAACAAGACAAGGAGTTATTAAATAAAACTATTCACAAAAAGTATGATTTGTTTGTCTGAATGAAAAGAATATAAACTGAACTGTACCTACCAGCTAGGTACTCCAAAACAAAAATACTCATATAAGGGGAAAAATCTCTTTCAAAAGAAAAAGATGAATTTTTTTTTAGAAAAACGACATCAAAAATATAAAAGATCAGGGGATCAGGGGCCACTGCAGGCATAAGAAAACTTTTTTTTTTATAGAAGCCAAAAAGAAAAATATTTTCAAAAAAGCAACAGCTTTTACAAAACATAAAATTATATGTATTTGTTCATATTGACCTCCAATTTTGCTATAAAAATTATATATAGTATACCTACATAAAATTACTTCCAAATCCAAGTAGATTGTTTTTAAATTGGCAAAAGTCCAATCAAAATTTTCATAAATTTTAGAAGCAGTATAAGTTTTGAAAGACTTTCACAGTAGGTATAAATTTCAGTCTGAACGTGTTCAACAACACCAGGGGACAACAAAAAATTACAAGGTAGAAGTATGCTCCGGGGGAGGGGGGCACCAACCTTGACGACCGACGGGGATGTGCCCTCGCTGGAGTTTGAAAAGTGGACCCTGTGAGATATGAATATTTGGTAAATTTGGGACCATTTCAGAACGATAAATGATTCAATCGAAAAAAATCTGTAAAGTGGCAAAAATGACTTAAAGTAGACGAAAAATTCAAATATTTTCTAATATTTCTAATATTCTCACTGTAAAAATTATCTAAAATGACCCAAAATAGACCCAGTCAGGGTTACTATCTTAAAAATTTGTACAAATTTGGCACCCTATCATATATCTCTAGAGTCTGAAAAAGGGACCCTGTTCAGCGGCATGTCCCCATACTTAATTTTGCCTAAGTGCCCCCTGGAAGTCTGCCAGTAGTGAAAACCCAAAACATCCTCGTACATCTAACAATACCAAGGTAGTGAAATCCAGCTAAACAATGGCCGGGCATCCGAAAACCCAGAAAACCAGTCATCTCAATGTAAAATGTTGTTATTTTCATTCACAAATAGAACCAAGATGTGTCTCACTGGTCAGCTTGTCAGAATATTGTTTTCGTATAAAAAGCATTCAATTTTTAAATTCCTCCAAATTACCACTTTCACTTTTCATCATTTCCACACCATGTTTCGCACCACCAAAAATGTTATATAAATACCATACTTTCCATCTTAATTTTTGAGGATTTCTGTAGCCATTTCAGAGTTACATTCTCTGGGATAAGGTTATCAAGTTTAACTTGTACTATAGAGAAAGCAGTGAATTGCTACCCAATGAATGTGAGCATAAACATATTGAACATTCCCTGCAAAAAGTATCCTGCATGTAGTCATGGAATCTGTGTTCAGCTGTGTCATAATGTCATAAATACTGCACTTATACTATAGATTTACCAATGTACCAAGCCAACAAAATTTCAAAGATGCCAGTGTTAAAACATGTCATGAATGTTTATAACCATACATAATCAAAAAATCTTTCAATCACAACAATCACATGAAAAAGTGAAAGTATAATCCATATAAAAGTTTGTTTGTTTTTTGAATATATCAACGTCCCAACCAAGCCAAAAACAATGTATGAATAAAGTATCTCAGATAGAGAATGCCAAGACAGTTTAAATCTGTGTTTATAAACATTTAAAAGCGTTAAAAATCTTCTCTTCTCAGTTTTGCAAAGAAGTTGGAGAAGTCCTCGCCACGTTTTTCTGTTTGTGTTTATATTTTTTTTTCTCATCCATAACTCCGAGAAACTCAAATATTGCGATGAGAATAGAAGAAAAAATAAGCCGTGTCCATTCATTTTATCTTCCCTCTTTTTCGAGGGAACGTTGCCTGAGATTAGATTGAAGCAAAATCCCGTAATGCACCGTTTGGAACTAGTCTGTCTTTCCAATCCACTCTCCCGCGGCAATTTCTATTTTTTATAAGAACTCTTTATTATATATAAGCACTATTCCCGCGTTCCTGTGTCCAAGGAAAGACAGACGCTTGCTAGTCTACTCTAAGGGTTACAAAAATCAGGCAATTTCAAAGTAGTCTCTCTAAGGGTGGGAAAAATCACATTTTTAGAAAAAAATTTTGATTTTGAGAGAAAAAAATTACAAAAAAGTCTCACTAAGGGTAGGAAATCTTTGAAAATCAGGGAAAATTTTTCGAAAAAGTCTCTCTAAGGGTCACTTTTTCACTAAAATTTGGTCTCTCTAAGGGTCGGTTTTCGGAGGTCCCGTCCGCACATACCCCTCATTCACCAACCCTAGTACCCTACCACCCCCCACCCCACACCCCCCCCCCCCCCCCCCCCCCGGGCCTAAAGCCCTTAAAATTGAGATAAAAGTTTTATGTCTCCTAATTAGGAGACGGGTCTCCTAATCAAGCGACCCCAAGCGACCTACATGTCTCCTAATCAGGAGACGTCTCCTAATCAGGAGGCGTCTCCTAATAAGGCGACTGTTCCTGACTGGAGTAGTTTTTGCAGAAAAAAATACCCTAAGGAGCATGGTGGTGTAAAATACAGACTAAGCTTTAGGAAACATTTTATTTGGGTCTGGAATATTTACCTCTTTAAATAAATCATGTTCGTCACATGATGGATACACGTGACATAATGCTGATGTATGCATTTATTTCAAAATTGCAGCCAAAGCAGTGATTTGATCGAATGAAAGATTGGTCCACCTGATGCCTGAAAGAAAGGCATCGCAAACTGACAATATTCGTAATCTGTAAAGGTATCATAAAACTGAATTTCGTCATTTTTTTTCTCCAAATGCTGTTGGGATGTTTCTTTTTCTGTAACAGATAATTTTTTTCCAATAATAACAGACTGAACAGAAAACTGTAGGTAATACTTTTAGATATATAATAATAATAATGTTTTACAGATTTCCAGGCCACCGTGCAAGCACATGGGCCTCTATAAATCGCTCATACATTGGTTTGGTTTATTACAAAGGGTAACTTCAAACAGATATGCAACAATAGTGACAATTTCAATCATACTCAAACATTTTCTCTTTCCAAGCTAGACCGAGGTTTTCTTTAAACTCTTGTATTGTAGATGATTTAACTACTTTTTCAGGTAGGCTATTCCACTGTTGAATGCCCCGATAGTAAAGGGAGTTGCTCTGGGGTCCACGGACACCATCGTTCCCGAAAATTCTTACCAGTTCAGAATTATGTGTTCTCATTGGTCTTATTCGTTGGTTAAATTTCTTAGGAACACACGATTTTTCATAGTGATTTAAATGTTTAAAGATCTCAACCATATCACTTACCGCACGCCTATATTTTAGACTTGGGATTCCAATTCTTTGTAGTCTGCTTTCATAACATAGTCGTCCACATGTTTCAACCGTTTTTGTAGCGCACCGCTGAACACCTTCTATAAGTTTTTTGTGTTTTTTTTAGTTTTGGTGACCAAATGACTTGTGCATATTCTAGGTGGGGCCTGACAAATGTTATGTAAAGTTTACGGAATAATTCAGGAGTGAGATACGTGAAGGTTCTTCTAATTAGACCAGCCATTGAGTTTGCCTTTTTTACTTGGTTTGATATATGTTGGTCGAATGATAGATTTTGGTCAAAGATAACTCCGAGATCCTTTTCGAATTGTACATGTTTCAGTAAATTTCCTCCGAGTGTGTATTGATGTACATGTTTAATTATATTCGGCTTACCTAACGTTAGTACATGACATTTGTCGGGATGAAATTTTAAAAGCCACGTATCTGACCACTGCTGTAGTCGATCGATGTTCTCCTGGATTATAAGTGCATCTTCAATTGATTCTACTTTATTGACACGTTTAGTGTCGTCAGCAAATAGAAAGAGTTGTGATTTAATTGAATCTGGTAAATCGTTGATGTTTAGAACAAAAAGGGTAGGCCCTAGGACACTACCTTGGGGTACTCCACTAAGAACTAATTGTTTTTCGGATTCAGCTCCATTTACTTTAACTATCTGAAATCGATCCTTCAGGAAGTATCTGATCCATTCAAGCAACTTATTTCTTATTCCGTAGGCTTCTAATTTGATTAAGAGCCTTGGTGGGGAACTGAGTCGAATGCCTTTGCAAAGTCAAAGTATACTGCGTCAACAGCTTTGCCGTTAGCAATGTCTTCGGTACACACATCTAGATAGTTTAGCAGTTGTGTTACTGTTGATCGGCGATTGATAAAACCATGTTGCTTGTTAGAAAGCAGTTTCTCTTGCTCTAGATGTGACATAATATGTGTTTTAAGAATCTTTTCCATCATTCGACACACAATGGATGTCAGACTATTCGGACGGTAGTTTTCAGCTATATTTTTGTTTCCTTTTTTGTAAACAGGTGATACATTAGCATGCTTCCAGTCGTTTGGGAGACAACTTTCGTTGAGAGATTTGTCATTATAAGAAGAGCGGTTCTGCATATATTCAGCGAGCTCCTTGAGCATCCTTGGGTGAAGTTCATCTGGCCCCATGGATTTGTTTGGATTTAACGCCTTGAGCTCCTTTTTAATAGTTTCAGTTAGTATATTTATCTCTACTTCTTTATCCGTCCTGGAATGGAATTCAGGGAGTTGTTCAAGTGGCTCACATGTAAAGACACTACAGAATTGGCTCTGGAGTATGTTGGCTTTACTTTTATCATCATATTTGATCGAATTTTCATTATTAGGGTTTTCGAGGAGAGGATGTATTCCCGTTCTTGCTTTCAGATTGCTGCGTACATATTTCCAGAATCTTTTTGGATTTGTTTTTGATTGTTCGCTGATCTTTTTTTCGAACTCTCTCTTGGAGCGAGTCAGGGCACTATTAGCGGCATTGCGCCATCTTACGTACTCCCTTCTACGTCTCTCAGTGTTGTCATTTTGAAGTGAGATGATCCATTTTCTATGCGCCTTACGTTTCTCTTTAATTATCTGACAAATTTTTGGATCTAAGGGATGCTTCCCTTTCCTTCTTTGATTTGACAGGTTGTTCTTATTGTGGGTAAGTGGCACATAGAGGTTTCGGAGCTCGATCATTTGTTTTAGGAATAGGTCCCAACTCTCATTCACATCTAATTCAATCGAATTTTTGATGAATTCGATAGACCAATTGATATGGCTTAGATGAGATCTCATAAACTGGTAGTTGGCTTTGCTGTATTGATATCTATCAAGCTCATTTTTAATTGTGAAATAACCATAGAATTTAAAGGAGAGGACACTGTGATCACTGAGATGGAGTGGGGCAAGGTATTTTATCTCGGAAATTGATTTTCTTCCCCTGTAAGGATGAGATCGAGTATTGATGGTTTGTCGGTGCCTCGTCGCCGTGTCGGCTCAAGGACATGTTGGTATAAAAAACAGTCTCTTAAAGCATCAAGGAATTTCTCCTCGTCGCTATCTTCTTCACAAGGTGAGGACCAATGGACCCAATCGATTTTCTTATAGTTAAAGTCACCTATAAGACATATATGAGTGTATTTCGGATTTAGGCAGAGATCTTTTATGAGCTTATTCATGTTCTTGTTATTTTCATCAAAGATATTTGTTTCAGTTTTTGTCGGGCTTCTATAAAGGCATCCGAGTAACATGGTGTCTTTGTTCTCCATTGCAATTTCTAATAGACAAGTCTCTTCAAATTCAACTTTCGTTTGTATTTGTAGGATGAGGTGATCAATAGACTTGTGGACTAGAATGATGATTCCTCTCTTTTTTGTATTCCTATGTTAGTTTTATATGGTGTAGAATAATTCTCAATTGAGTAGTCTTGATCTTTTCTCTCAGAGATCCGTTTGGTGTTGACTTCGGTGATCGCAATTATATGAGGTTGTTCAGCAGCAACGTGCTTTAAAAGTTCGTTTTTCTTCTTAGATGTCATTTGGTCTGCATTTGTGTAGATGATAGTAAGTTCACTAATTGTTGTGGTTGTGTTTTTTGAATCGTTTTTGTTAGGTGGGTTTTTATTCAAGCTGTCGTTATCGTTATCGATCGGTTTTATTGATTGATAGGGTTGTTGTATCGTTTTTGTGTTTTGTTGTACACCTTCTTTATGTCGAAGCCGTTTTTTGACGATCCTCGAACCCGATAAATAAATTCATCGGTTTCCAGGGGGGGGTCAACATCCAGATACCAGACCCATAGCCGGGTGGTGGTGTCTTTTTTTCCTTTAAAAGTCTGAAAAGTCAAGTTGGTATTGATGGGGGTGGGTCCCCCTTTTTTTAGAAAAAAGAGTTATCCTCAGTTGGTATTGATACCAAAATAGGGGGTGGGTACTCCTTTTTTTAAATAATATGATTCAGAAAGTTGGTATCCATATCAAAATGACAGCAAAACTTTCCTAATTTTTGCCCTTATAGCTAGAAAATACCCCGGGGTACACATCAGTCTAAACAGGTTTCAATTGGATTTGTTTTAGCTTTTGAGTATAATGACTGTAAATGAGTAATAAGTTTAAATGACTTTGAAGTTTGTTTATTTTGGACTTTTTTGATATTTTCAAGTTTTATTTTTGATCAAGCCTGAAGCAAAAGCATTTTTTCTGTGATAGCATTTGGTAATGAGTGAGTCTATTCTGTTCTAGAATTATGTACTTATAATAGCTTTTCCTAGATTTTGCACATCAATTATATTCAGATAATATCGATTCAGATTGATTTTGCTAGCTTCATTGGGTTTGTTTTTATTATATTGTCAGTTTTCAGTCATTTTCTATTTTAGCATATGACATTTTTTGTGTTGTGTTGAAGAAAGAGTATTTCAAAAATGAGTCTTTTTGAAGTTTCTCTTAGTACCCTGTTTGTGTGGGAGGGGCTGGGTTCCCTTTAAACAGTTTTAAACTCAAATTTGTCAGATTGGTATTGGTACTAAATTAGGGGGTGGGTCCCATGATATTTTGTCAAATTCAAAAAGTCATGTTGGTATCGATACCAAATTAAGGGGGTGGGTACCCCTTTTTTCTGAAAATTATGATTTTCAAGTTGGTATCGATACCAAAATAAGGGGGTGGGTCCCCCCTTTTTCTGAAAATTATGATTTTCAAGTTGGTATCGATACCAATTTTGGGGTGGTGGTGTTAACTTAGCTCAAAAGGTCAAAAGTCAGGTTTTTGGGCTATGGGTTGGTATTATAAATGTTGACCCCCCCCCTGCGGTTTCTAGGTCATCATTTAGGTCTTTCGCCTGTTGTGATAGCTCTTTATACTTTTCACGTTGGGACCTACATAGATCTTCTGTGATACTTATGCCTTTATAAGTATCGTTACCTTTAAGTGATGGGAGATTTCCCATGATCTTAAGTTTATCATCTTCACTATCGAGGCAATTTAACAGTGGACGATTTGGTTTCTTACCTATTCTAAATATTTTTTTGATCTTAGAAGAAACATGTAAATCCTTAACTAATTGATCAGCCCATTCACAGTCCCTAGTATGATTATTTTTGTCACTATTATCGCATACCTGTTCTTCTTCTTTTATTCCGTGAACGATGATGTTCGTGGCTCTCTCCTCTTCTCCATCTCAAGAGCGATCTCTTCGTCTCTGGCTTGTTTAATAGCAAGTTTGATTCCGCTCGTGTCACTCGTCGGTTGTTGAGGGAGAGCAGATTTTGTGGCTTCTGAATACGATTTCATAGCTTGTTGGCATTCGTTCTTTATTGTTGACAGGATACTGTCCTTGAATTCGTCAAGCTTTCGTTCGAATTTCTTTTCAGCAAACTCGAGTGTATGCAGGCCGGGGTCAGCTTTCAAATCATTTTTCAAGAGTTGGAGATCTGCGTCCTTATCTTCAAGCTGTTTCTTAAGGTGATCCTCAAAGTCACGACTACTTTTTATAATTCCTTCGCATGCGTCGATTTCTCTGCGAAGGCGTTTAATTTGAGCTATAGCGGCTATATAGCTAAACCGGCAAGTACAAAACGCCTACTACCTACTACTTACTACTTACTACCTACTCAGTTAGTATACTTTACAGACCAGAACTCTCCTTCGCTTGTTCGAAATCTCTATATTCTAAAAAAAATGGTTTTGTAATATCTGAATGCTAACACACTAAGTCTTTGCTTTATATTTACTTGAAAAAAGTGTTATCTAAAAGAATATTTAGCATATTTACGTGGTGAGTAAATATTCTCTTCGCCTCATATAAGTATACTGAAGTATAAAACAAAAGGCCATTATCTTGCTTTTTCTTTTTACTAAACCTACTTGACTCTTATTATAAGAACTTTCCTTTTTCCTAGCATACTCCCTCTTATGACTCTTATTATAAGACGATAAGAATACACGTAAATGTCTAAAAAAGGCTCTGTAATATAAATGGGGGTCAATCTATCTCTATCCTATTGTATGATCTACATCATATCAAATGTTGCCAAAATATTATTTCTTGGAATTGGTTTGCGAAGCTTTTAATATTCATTAACTGGGTCAATATTTTTATCAAAAATTTCATTTCGTCAATACTTTGACATGGTCAAATTGACACCTCTAAAACAGCTCTTTGTAGTATTTTCCTACTGAAAATTTCTACCTTGCGATATTGAAAACATCTTATTGAGCACAATAAGAATTTTTGCTACATAAAATGAAGTCTACAAAGGTCATATTTAACGACCCTGTCAATAGTTTGGTTCAAAAGGGTCATTTTGTCAATAACAATAAATGTCAAAGACATGTCAAAGGATTTTCAGCTAGTACCCAGTAAAACATAGGGCTCTACTTACTTAAAGTATTTTAACTTTTTAGATTGATCGATTCTTATAAATAAAACTGACATGAATAAATAAGTGTGCAAAGGAAATATTTATCTCTTCTACGAAGACGTGCGTCTGTAAACTTTATAGAAAAAGCGCGGGAAAAAGTCATAAACAAAATAAAAGAGAGAAAATATTTTGAAGTCTTCAAAGTACGATAAAAGAAGAAGTTTTAACTTTTTTACCACCCAAAGTTTCAGATTTTGCTAATTTTAACATGCTGAATATTTTAAAGGTAATTTCGAGCCGTTTTGAGCTATTTTATAGTAGGTAGTAAGTAGTAGGTAGTAAGTATTAAGTAGTAGGTAGTAGGCGTTTTTGTACTTGCCGATAGCTAAACATCCAGTCTCTGTCTGGTCTGGAAAGGAGGGAAATGTTACGCCGGAGCTGCGCCAACTTAACTGGGAAAAGTTGAAGGCAGCAGATCTCAAACCTCAAATCTAAGGTGAAGATATATTCTAGGGAATTTCCCTTCAGTCCACTTCTCTACTCTCAGTTTGATCCACAATCAACCAGGCCCAGGGTGCAGTACACAGTGCTGCTGATGAGTCCAGGGCAGGACCCTGCAGACACACCGGACTTAACGAACACCGGACAGGCGAAAGTCCGGTGTAAAATGAGATTTTTTTTACCACCGGTCAATTTACTATACCGGACTTACAGTGTAGACCTAACTCTTCACACAAAAATTACGGGAATCGCATGTTTGGTGGACTTTGATGTACCCTATGCTGCACTCAAGCACTTAAGCCAAAGTCGCTAAAATGTAAAAGACGGGACAAAAATCAGCTTTTTGACGTTTGCAAAAAATGCTACATAGAAGATCTTTCAAATTCAGTATGTGAATAGAGCAGTAAAAAATACAACTTTTCTATTTTTCCTTTTTTTTGCAAAAGTTCTAGGAATGAAAATAAAGGGATAATGATAATTGAATACTATCCATTGATGACCTGCGGCACTATCGTAAAGCTAGAATCGCTTCGCGTACTCTTCGCTTGAGAAAATAATTGACAGATTGAAGTTTTTCACCCGCGCAGGAGTTCGCGGAGCGTTCTCGGCTCAATCCTCGGACCGCGCTAAAAATGGTAGACTGAGCTGTGATAGATCATTTCGATGGAAGTTGTTGGAATGTTTGCAAGGCTCTTGAAAGAAAATCGTTTGGTTTATTGTCAATGATGACAGTGCAGTTATTAATTTTGTTAGATCTGACAAATTAATGTTTGTAAGTGCACTTTATAGTTTTGATTCCCATTGAAGAATCATATATTCTGGTTTTCATGTTATTAGATGCTGGTTTAGAGCTTTAGGTCTACACTGACTTAAGGAAGTCGGAATGTCCGGTGTCGGAGAAGGATATTTTTTCCCACCGGACAATCAAAACACCGGACATGACCAGTCCGGTGCACGTGCATTTGGTTTGGGAACGCGAAACACGAACGCGAACTACCCACTTCTAAACTTTTCAATATATCTCCAGAACTAACAGATTTTTTGAAATTCTGTAAAAAGGTCTAAGTTCCTGAATAGTTTTTTCTATGTTCTGAGAAAAAATCATAACCATCAGTCAAATACTCGTTCATCTATTTAAGATTGAAGACAAAAATTTGCGAAGAAAAATAAACCTTGAGCACAAAAAATGCTTTTTTAAACACTTTTTTCCACCGAAAAACAAATAACTTTTACAGGACTTACCTTCCCCAAACATTGAAGAAGCCTCTACTAATTAAAGTAAATGACATAAGATAAGATAAAACCCTAAAATCAACCAGAATTTACAACCTTTCGTCCAAAGCAAAAGACGTGCTTTTCTCACTCCATCTTGTTTTAGAATGAGAATTCTAGATAATTTCAACTTTCAAAACAGGCAAACTGAAAGCAGTAATTATGACGTCACACATGATCACATCTTTCAAAAGCCGCTGTAAATCAGGGGGTTCAGTGATTTGATCATTTGGCTGGATTCCCAGGAGAATAATTTACCGTCAGCTGAATAAGGATTATTTTTTTATCTTCGCTGGTGATTTTTCAGCTTGAGTTTATGTTTATGTAGTACATTTGGCGACGAATGGCCCGGCCAGTACCCTGTGTCTGCACCCCCCCTGTTGCAAAACGAGAGAAGTTTGACAACGTACTAGACGAGTTGGAGGACTTTGGAGTAATTGAAACAGTAGAAGGACCAACAGACTGGATGTCAAACGTCGTCCTCACACCGAAAGCAGACCCGACACAGATAGTGTCGTTAGTGCCCTACTGTTTGATGACATTAGATCTTCGATCAACAAAGGAGAACTAGTAGGAACTGTCTACATCGATCTGACAAAAGCATTTGACACCGTTGGTCATGCTATTCTACTGCAAAAGCTTCAAGAATACGGGATCTCCGACATAGAACTGAAATGGTTTAAAAGTTACCTATTTAATAGAAATCAACAAGTCTGTATCAGCAACTCGCTATCAAACAAACAACCGTTGTTCACTGGCGTACCCCAAGGATCTATACTAGGTCCTCTGCTATTTTTAATCTTATCCAACGATTTCCCAGAATGTTTAGAGAAATCAAAAGTCATCATGTACGCAGACGACACCGTAATATACTGCAACGGAAAGTTGAAAACGCAAATCGAAAGTGATCTGAATCACGACTTGAATAAAGTTTCTGAATACTTCGACAACAACGAATTGATCGCTAACTTTAAAAAGGGACAGACGGAAACTATGCTCTTTGGGACAGCTAAACGTCTCTCAATGATTGACAAAATCCTTAATGTTTTCTACAGAGGCCAACAAATTAATTACGTACAGGAATACAAATATTTCGGAAACAAAGTTGATCCAAATCTGAAACTTAAAAAAAACCTTCGATAACGATACCTCTACAAAACAGCATCCAGTCGACTGAGACTTCTCCAAAAACTCCGTTCTTACCTCACTAAAGATGCAGCCTATTCTATTTTCACCATGATGACTGTTCCAATTCTGACGTACAGAGGCCCGATCAAGCTGACATACACCGAAACTCAGAAGAAGCAGTTTAAATCTCTTGAATCTAGAGCTCATCGACTGACGGGGAAACGTATTCCATCCATACTCAACTTGATCCATGCAGAAGCACTAAACTTGATTAAAAGCTCGATTGATAATGAATCTTGTTCAAACCTAAACGGTTATTTTAAGCTGAGAAAACATACTAAAACAAGGAACAATGGGTATCTGATTGAGACCTCAAAAATGAAACTCGAACTTGGAAAACAAAGCTTCAAATATAGTGGAGCTAAACTTTTTAATGATTTACCAATTTAAGTTAGGAAAACAATTTCTTCTAAGGATTTTTCTTACGCCATGATCAGACGCACCTGAAAGTTTAAGCAATATCTTTGTATTGCTTTTTCTTTTAAGAGCTCTTCAAATTATCTATCCTACTCTAGTTTTTAGCTTCTCTACTACCTTAAGGAAAGAAATTTTCGAGGAATGAGAATGAGCCGATTTCGTGAATGAGCCGATTTCAAAAGTTTCACGGAATTTATGTTCGGGATTGAGAAATTTCAAAAGAATTTTTTTTACAGAGAAAATGTTTTTCATCGATTGCAAGACATATTTCATTCACATTAACAAACTTTAACAACAAAATAATAACACCAAATATGAATGTTTCTATGATAATCTTATTCTAAGATAAACTTCAAATGGATCTCAGCCTGTCAAACTAAAGAAGAAGAAGGTTGCTCACTTAAAGAGTCAGAAGTTATCAACTTAGATTAACTTTTAAGTTTTAAGCATCACGGAGTTGTTTATGATTGTTCATATTTGATAAAAAATACACGTTACATGCTTAAAGATCAATTTTTTTTTAAAGATCATCTTTTTTGGTAATACCAATAAACAGGGCTGCAAATAAGCCTCGGTCATCGGTCAATGTCCGACTGAAAAAGCTATTTGACCGACTGAAAATCTTTTGTATCGGTCATGATGTCCGAATGAAAAAAGGAACAAACCATTAACTTGAGAGTTGAAAATAAATCTCTTACACCCCTGTCTCTTACTTAGCCTATTCTTTTAATACTCGGTTCCTTTGTAGCTTTCAGGGTGTTTCTAAGTTAACTTTTATCGACTTGCTTTCTTCGTTACTTTCTTTGTTTCTAAGATCACTTTTATCAACCTGCTTTCTTTGTAACTCTTTTAAGGATGTTTCTAAATTACTTTTGTCAACTAGCTTTCTTCGTAACCTTCTTTGTTTCTAAGATCACTTTTATCAATTTGCTTTCTTTGTAACTTTCAAGAGTTTTCTTAAGACCATTTTCATCAACTTGCTTACTTCTTAACTTTCAAGAGTAGTGTTTCTAAGTTTAACTTTTATCAACTTGCTTTCTTCGTAACTTCCAAGGGTGTTTCTAAGATCACTTTTATCGAATCAATTTCTCTGTTATATACAGTAACAAACTGTTCAAAGGTAACTTTTATTTTTCCTACTCGCTTTCTCCGTAACTTTAAAAAAATATACACTGAATGACCGACAGGATTTTGAGTTTGACCATCAGGATTTCATTTCTGTCGGACATGATGTCCGATTGACTAAAAATATTTATTTGCAGCCCTGTAATACCAATAAAATCAATAACAACAAAATAAAAGAAGAAAAAAAATCGAATTTCGCGGAATTTAATTTCGCGATTTAGCCATTTTTGTGTGTTTCGCGGAATTTAGCAGGTATGCATCTTCTTACTACACATCTCAGTCTTAGTCTCACACCTCTAGTCTCTCAGCCTTTCTTGCCACTTTGACTACGATGCTCATCCTTTGATGCATATTCTTAGACTAAACTCAATCTTTCGAAAACATTAGATTTTAGATTTTATCAATTTATAATAGTATTTATTTTTAGTATTTATGTCATTTTATCTAATTTTTATCTTGAGTGTGAGTCTTGAGGTGTGATGTGAAGCGAGTGTACAATTTGAGTGACATTGATAGCAGTTGTAAATTTTTATTTATTTAACTGATGTATGCTCCTCTTTAAATATTAATAAATGAAATGAAATGAAATGAAATGATTCGCATGAACATCGACATGACCACAGCAAACACAGCAATCAAACGCACAAGACACGTCATTCCAACCGTAGAAGAGCTTCGATACGAACTCAATGGAGCAAAACACTTCACCAAATTAGACATGAAACATGGATACATGCAGATGGAGCTCAACCCAAATTCAAGACCAATAACCACCTTCTACACCCACAGAGGACTACGTTGATCAAGCAGACTGATGTTTGGAATCAATTCAGCAGCTGAAGTATTCCATGAGGAAATCCACCAAACTTTAACTGACATTCCAGGTGTTAGAAATATTTATGATGACATTTTGGTACATGGAAAAACAGTTGAAGAACACAACTTGGCACTTATCGCGGTTTTGCAACGCCTGCAAGACTGTAAGTGCATATTCTTCCAACCGAAAATATAATTCTTTGGTGTCGTCTTTTCAGCTGACGATGTAGAGCCAACAGAGGATAGAGTAGCAGCGCTTCTCAGCACACCACGACCCACAACCATTGCAGAAGTCAATTATATTGTTCCCCGGAATGGCAAATTTTAGTTCATATTTCATCCCAGACTTTTCAAACAAAACGGCACCACTACAAGCAATGACAAAAAAAGGTGCAAAATTCTACAGGACGACTGAATGTCAGGGTGCTTTCGATGACATCAAACAAGCGCTTTGTCAAACACCTGTCATGGCTTACGTAGACCCAGACCAAAAAACTAAACTTATCGTTGATGGCTCCAAGAAAACCGGACTAGCCAGCATCCTAACAAAGATGGATCCAAAAACCAAACAGTATCAAGTCGTTCGATATGACAGTCGCTCGGCAACACCACAAGAACAACGGTACTCTCAGATCGAAATAGAGAGTGCAGCAATCCAGTTCGGAGTAACAAAAAACTACATCTATCTTTATGGACTACCCGAATTCACCATTTTAACCAATCACAAACCTCTGGTTCCACTCTACTCCACCTATCAAACAGAACCGGCACACAGAATTCTCACGCATTGATTAAAGATACAAGGTTACAACTACAAAATACAATAAACCAGGTGGAGCAGCCAATACAGCCAACTACCTCTCAAGACATGTCAAAACTAACCAAATTGAGATCAATAGCCTAGCCTAGCTGTCACCAACACCCGACAACAAGAACTATACAAAATGACGGAGATACCAAATGGACCATGGGAGAATCTTTGAGCTGATCTTTTTGGCCAGTTACTAAGCAAGGAATATGTACTGGTCATTCAATGTCTCTACTCTCAATTTCCAGTGGTAGAGATAGTATCGTCCACATCTGCAACAGCTGTCATCCCAGCAATTGACAAGATCCTAACCAACTTTGGCATCCCTTACAAACTCTGAAGCGACAACGGACCACCCTTTAACAGCAGAGCCTTTACTTTGTCGACAACAACGAAAAAACAAAATCACGCCACCCTACGATCCGAAACCATACGTCATCATCACCCATCAACGGGAGTCAAGTCACCACAGAGAATGACACAGGCATCATCAAACGACATATTACACATTTCAAGAAGCTGAGAGGATCAACAGAGAGACATAGACAATCAACATCGCCGACTCCCACATCATCAAGCGACGAGAGAGAGTCAGACTCGGACGAAACCATTCAATACAACGAACCTGAAGAGGACGAAATCCAACAGCCGATCAACAATGGACGTCCACGAAGAGAAAGAAGAGTGCGGCAACGATCCAGAGGCAAGTAAATCTGTAATAAAGCACGGACTGAAAGACCCGAAACCGGACGGATTACTATTCTAAAAAGGGGGAGAGATGAAATGTATATAGTGTATATAGTTCATACTAGGCGAGGCAAATATCCTCATTATACTACAACTACATACTGTCGGGACGTCTCCAGTCACTGTCTCATTCCCTTTGTACTCCTGCTGCTCAGTATATATTTGTTTTAATCTTTGATCCTAAGGCTTAGGTTTTTTTCCTCTTCAATTTATTGAAGAGAGCGGGAATTTGGTGCAAGCATAGGGTAGATCGTCAACTACCATTTTTAGCATGATGTCAAAAAATTCAAAGTGTAGTATTTTTTTGTGAAAATTTAATCTATTGTAAGACATTTTGCGCAATTTTTAACCTCCTAGGTCAAAAATCCAGCATTCCCCAGGGGGGTCTTTGATTCGCACTAAAGCGAAAAATGAGTAAAAGGACCATCTCAAGTCAAAACCCCCAAAAATCGCCTAACTTTTTCAAAAGAACTTTTTTGTCTTTAACAAAGGATAAATAAATGAGGTTAACTTATTTTTATTTGCTACTTTACATGCTAACGCAAAATTTATTCAGGATCACAATGATATATACATTATAGAGGTTAAGTGTTGAATTTAAAGAGATATTATTGGTCAAAGTAGGGTTAAGAATATGAGGTTAAATGGCTCAGAGGTTAACCTAATGGTCCTTAAAGATGGCCCGAAATTGGTATGAAATGTGAGGTTAAAGCATAAATAAATGATTGGGTTTTACTATTTAATGATTGGGCAACAAGATAAGGCTGGAAAAATGAGGTCAATATTTCAAGTAGGGTGTAAAATTTGAGGTTATTTCACATTGTCAATTTTATAAAAACCCTATCGATCTAAGCTTCTAGTATCATTTTATTTTTGTCCTATAACCTAACACACATGCTAGCAGAAGATATGGTTAAGAATGTGAGGTTACTTATTACCATTTTTTTAACCTCATGAATTCCACCTTTCTTGTGGGAAATCTCTAACCTTTTTTAGCCAAGCTTGATATTTGAAGCCTTTTTGATAACTGCCTAACAATTTTTTCCCCGATAATACAATGAGGGTCTCTATATTTTGAGGTTAACAAGAGTCTATAAATTGTCAAATTAACCTCCAATAAGAAACCTTTTTCAAGTTTTTTTTTCATTTTTGGGTATAAGCCATCAATTATGACCATCCCTCAAAATTTCAACCTTTTTAGATAAAAAATGAAGATTTTATGGCCAATAATGTAAATTTTCCACTTTTTCCTCAAAAAAATTTTAACTATTTCTTAGGCGACATTGACTTGAGATTGTCCAAAAATGGCATTTTTTTGCCCATTTTAAGACTATGAAAGCCCAGTAAAGGGTCAAAATGGTTTCTAAATGGTGTCTTGTACTAACATTCAACATAAAAAGACAAAATAACCCCAGCGAAATCGCTCAATGTTTCAATTTCAAGGTAAAAAGGCTGATTTTCTCCGATTCTGGGTAGCAAAATGCATGAAAGCAGCATCTTTGAGAACCCACAACTTTTAAACTTTTTAAGATACACACTTGAAATTTTCAGTAACGAAACTCTTCAGAGAAAGCTCCAGGAAAAATCAAACTTGAGTTTTCAAAAATTTCCTATAAATCCATAATGGCGCCCTAGAAATTGAGTTTTCATGCTAAATGCCCATATTTCAAGCTAAAACTTGGTTTTCTCAGGCCAAAATCTCAAAAATGGTTTCAAATGGTGTCCTGAAATATTTTGGTGTTGAAAGTATTCTGGAAATACTCTCGGAGAACCAAAATGGTTTGGGTAAGAAATTTGCCAAAGTCTGCCATTATGGTATTGCATTTCCCACTAAAACGCAATATTTAGAGTTAAAGTCTGATTTTATCAGGCTAAAATCTCAAAAATGGTTTCAAATGGTGTCCTGACATCTTTGGGTGTTGAAAGTATTCTGGAAAAACTCTGGGAGAATCAAAATGGTTTGGGTCAGAAATTTGCCCAAGTCTGCCATTATGGTATTGCATTTCCGGTTAGTGTAAAACGCAGGTCACAGGTCACAGGTCACAGGTCAGTGTTGACAGGTCAGCTTCAAGTACTGTAAAACACAAAAAAAATGTTTGAAAAACAGTTGTTAATGTCAAAAATATAATTCCAAATATATTTTATTGAACTAGAACTATTTTAAAGCCAAAAATCTATCCACGTGCTTTCGCGTTTTATGCCGTGTATAACACGGACCTGTAATACTTGTATTATATATTACACCTACATCACACATGTAATAAAAATTATCTTTTCAATGTTATATGCATATTACGTAATGTTAAATACAAAGAATACGTATTAAAAAACATTGATCTCACCTTTTGCTTTAAACGGCCCCCTAACAGGAAAATATCTATTACACAATCACTATGTCATATCTCATTTTATCTCATGCATCACCTTGGGTATGATAACAAGAATTGATGAAAATAGCATCAATGGGATTATATTTTATAAATGTTTCAATATTTTTATCCCCTGCTTTGTATTTTTGATAAAATGACGTCACTATTTTCATATCTCTAAAACAGCTCTCTTGGAGTATTTAATGTTTTCAAAACCTGTTAATATATATCCACTTGCAGCGTCAGCATCCTATTATGCATGAAAAATATTTTGATGTTAATTGGTGGACAAAACCTCATACTTTGAGATAACGCCATTATTTACATAATTTAAGTGTCATTTGTTGTCAATATTTGGGGTTGATGATTTGTCGTTTAAGTCTTGTAAATGACATATTTTGATATTATATTTCCATTACATATAATATTTTCAGGACCTTATGTCATGAGTTGTATTTTACGAGTGTGTTACAGTTTTCTGGTCTGTAATTTGTATGACCTGTGACCGACCTGTGACCTGTGACCCGTGACCTGTGACCTGTGTTTTACACTAACCGTTGCATTTCCCATTAAAACGCGATATTTAGAGTTAAAGTCTGATTTTCTCAGGCTAAAATCTCAAAAGTGGTTTCAAATAGGGTCCTGAAATTTTTTGGTGTTGAAAGTATTCTGGATATACTTTGGGAGAACCAAAATTGTTTGGGTTAGAAATTTGCCTAAGTCCGCCAATATGGTACTGCATTTCCTACTAAAACGTGATATTTAGAGATAAAGTCTATAATTTTCTCAGGCTAAAATCTCAAAAATGGTTTCAAATAGGGTCCTGAAATCTTTTGGTCCTGAAGTCTTTTGAAAGTATTCTGGGAACACTCAAGGAAAATCACAGTGGTTCACAATGGACATATTATATGCCAAAGTCTGCCATTATGAATTTTATTTCTTTAGGAAGAACACTCAAGCTTACTCAAAATATTGTGTTTTAGAATAAAATACAATTCCATAATGGCAGACTTTGGCAAATTTCTGACCCAAACCATTTTGGTTTTCCCAGAGTATTTCCAGAATACTTTCTGTTAATCTCTACCTTATAGATGAATAATACAAAGTGATAAACAATAATATATGATAGCCAGTGGGGCTTTATGTGTATTCTGTAAATGGTATTTGGATCAATTGATATTGATCATCGTTCATATTGATTCTTGTGTTGGTTCAAGTTGGATTGTGTTCATCAAGTCTTCTGTTGGTGAAGACTTATTATATTGGTTTATATTGCATCCGGTCAAGCAAGGATCAGCAATCACTAGGTTGGTAAATACCTATTTAACACTTTCAACACCAAAAGATTTCAGGACCCTATTTGAAACCACTTTTGAGATTTTAGCCTGAAAAGAGTTTAGCTCTAAATATTGCGTTTTAGTGGGAAATGCAATTCCATAATGGCGGACTTTGGCAAATTTTTAACCCAAACCATTTTGGTTCTCCCAAAGTATATCCTCCAGAATACTTTCAACACCAAAAATTTTCAGGACCCTATTTGAAACCATTTTTGAGATTTTAGCCTGAGAAAATCAGACTTTAACTCTGAATATCATGTTTTAGTTGGAAATGCAATGCCATAATGGCAGACTAGGGCAAATTTCTGACCCAAACCATTTAGATTCTCCCAGAGTATTTTCAGAATACTTTCAACACCAAAAAATTTCAGGACACCATTTGAAATCAGTTTTGAGATTTTAGCCTGAGAAAATTAGACTTTAAACTCTAAATATTGCGTTTTAGTTGGAAATGCAATACTATAATGGCAGACTTGGGCAAATTTCTGACCCAAACCATTTTGGTTCTCCAAGAGTATTTCCAGAATACTTTCAACACCAAAAAATTTCAGGACATCATTTGAAATATTTTTGAGATTTTAGCCCAAGAAAACCAAGTTTTAGCTTGAAATATTGGCATTTAGCATGAAAACTCAATTTCTAGGGCGCCATTATGGATTTATAGGAAATTTTTGAAAACTCAAGATTAATTTTTCCTGGAGCTTTCTCTGAAGTGTTTCATTGCTGAAAATTTCAAGTGTGTACCTTAACTAGTGTAAAAGTTGTGGGTCCTCTAAAATACTGCTTTCATGCATTTTGCTACCCAGAATCGGAGAAAATCAGCATTTTTAGCCTGAAATTGAAACATTGAGCGATTTCGCTGGGGTTATTTTGTCTTTTTATGTTGAATATTAGTACAAGACACCATTTAGAAACCATTTTGACCCTTTCCTGGCCTTTTATAGTCTTAAAATGGGCAAAAAATGCCATTTTTACTCATTTTTCGCTATAGTGCGAATCAAAGACCCCCCTGGGGAATGCTGGATTTTTGACCTAGGAGGTTAAAAATTGCGCAAAATGTCTTACAATAGATTAAATTTTCACAAAAAATATTACACTTTGAATTTTTGGACTTTGCCATTTGACGATCTACCCTAGCAAGAGTTAGATTGTCTTGAAACAAAGTGCCGTAAAAATCATTGAATAAAAGAAGAAAATAAAAGAAATATAAAAGAAATATTTTCATTTTGAAGAATTGGTGCAAAAAAGTGAAACATGGAAAAGTTTCATTTTTTATTGGTTCAATCAAAATAAAGGGATTCGGAAAACTTTCCATAGCGTCAGCCTGGGTTTAGGTCCCAGGCAAAAGTTAGCCCCCCCCCATCTGAGTTTTAAGTCCCCCCAAAGATTTATGAATTTTTTGTTAGCCCCCAGGACTTTTCACCCGAGACACTTTCTAAAAATTGATCCAGTAAAACTGAGTAAAAAAGGGTTTTCCAATGTAAATTGCGTTCAGTTTTAAGTTTTTAAGATCAAATATTTTGCACACTTTCTATAAAAATATTGCGCCACAGGTTGCTATCGAAAGTGAAACCACTGAAAATGAGAGTAAAATCGGCCCGCACTGCAAATCCCCTGTAATCTTCTTGATATAGGAGTATAAACATTGACTGTTTTGGGTGGCAAAGCGACGTTATGCATTTTGTCCTTCATATATATTTTTTTTTTATAGCAATATATTTCGCAGGTCTATATTGCATTGGGACTCATAGGACTTTGCCGACGCACCGGACTGTCCGGTGGCAAAAAGTATTCTTTCACTACACCGGACGCAATAAGTCCGGTGTCAGTCCGACGTTGCATACAGGGAATTTTGGACGCCAGACATTTATGAAACAAAATATTAAGAAACACCGGACGCACCCACGTGCGTTTGCGTAGGGTAAAATGGCGAAATGCAAAAGTCGAATTTGGCAAAAAATTTTTGAAAAATGACCCTACAAGATTTGACTATATCTTTTTATTCCATGAAGAGATTACTTTCAAATAAAAAATGTACTAACAATGAATGGGTAAGCTTTCTAGAAATCCAAACATAAATTGCATAGCTTTTACCAAAAAATAGCACTTTAGGATCAGAAACAGTCAAAAACCAGCTTTTTCCAATTTTCTTTGAGTTACAGGAATTAATTCCTTGTTTGTTTTGATCTGAAATTCTCAGTAGGGGTGGCCAACATGGTTCCTTTGCTCATATCAAGGGGGGCCGAGACGGGGGTAAGAGAATTAAAGTTCTAAGTAAAATCTTAATTATCACTCAAAAAAGTGCCCTTTTTTGTCCATATCTTTTAAATAGATTGTCCCAGCCTTATCCCTCTTTCAGTAAAGCTTCCTATACCCTTTGTCCTTCAGAAAAACCAAAAATATTGGCCTTAATTGCTTGCTTACAGTTCCTGTAGCCAGTAGTGTGACCTCCTGTATTTCTATTTTAATTTGCGCGGGTTTTTTAATAGAGATGTCACATGACTCAAATCCCGCAGTCTTATTGGACTAGAGAAAGCGAAAGTGAAATCGCGCGATCTGATTGGATGACATGTCAACTTTGCTTTATACCGTTCCCCCACGATTTATCTCAAACACATAAACTCGCTACTGAGAGGTCATGGGTGCCAAAAAGAAGGTCCGTGTTGAGGCTCTTCCCCCTCTTGAGATGGTAAAGCTTGGTTCCAAAAGAGTCAAAGAATTCTGTAGGGAATTTCCCTTCTGTCCATTATTTTCTCAATTTGAACCACAAGTGATTTGTGGTTTAGAGATGCTGGCTAAATCGATCTGGCCAGCCAGGGTGCAGTACGCAGTGCCGACGAGTCCCAATAAGAGCGAAATGCATATGCTGCTCTGCCACCCAAATGATTTCTTCACATATATACCGTTTTTATGCCATAAGATTCCCATTTTTCTGCACAAAGTGTAGAAAAAGGACAGGACTTTGGGTAGATGAAAAATAAGTTTCTGAAAGTTAGTTTGTGATTGTTTGAAATTAAATGAAATGTTTTATTTCATGCAAAGATGTATATAAAATCAAAAATTTTACTTATTTTCAAACTAATTTTCTAGAAATCTAAACATTTAAAAAACATTCCTATTTCATTGGAAAGAAGAAAGATAAACTTAGATTTTGATGGGTCATTTATTAAATTCGATTCATTAGATCAAAAGTTATTCTCAATTGAATAAAAAAGTTACTTTCAGAAAGTACTCGAAAACGTTGAAAATCGACCTATCAGATTTTTATATTAAAATTGGCAAATTGCAATAGCCTTTACATGTTTAAAAGCGTTTTTCAGTAATTAAACACATAAATTTGAAACTTAAAGGGTTTAAAATCTTCATCAAAATCACTTTAATTTACTTTTACCGAAAGTTTGTTATATTTTTTGTTTTAGATTGGATAAAGTCTATGTAAGGCTGGATGTATCTCGAAACCCATATTTGATCTATTTATATGAATTTATGATTTTTTTGCCTTTTTCAACGAATTTTCTGCCTTTTATTGAAATTCAACCTTATCATTTTCAATGACTGAAACGAAGATAATGATGTATCATGCAATTATGCTTCTTTTTAATTTGATAGGTCGATTTTTAGCGCTTTTGAGCACTTTCAGAAAGTAACTTTTTTATTTAATTGAACATTGATCTAGTAAATCGAATTTAAAAAATGACCCATCAAAATTTAAGTTTATCTTTCTACTTTCCAATGAAATAGGAATGTTCTTTTTAGATTTTTAGATTTCGAGAAAATTAGTTTTAAAGAGAGAAACTTTTTATGAAAAAGAAGGCTCAGCATGATTCACTTTACACCAAGGACAAACTCGTAGCTCAGAAATCATTCATTAGACCACCACCTGGTACCTTCAAAAGGACCACAAATTAGTACCACGTGCTACAAGGTCATTTTCACACGTCATTTTTGATAACCCACCCAGCACCGGTCCCTACAACTATGTACCAACCCCCTGGGTTTATAAACAAAAGAGTCAAAGCCAGATCCTCTGGCTATATATGATAATGATTCTATGACAAACAAGAGGTACACTTTGACTGTTGATTTTATAGTGTAAATAGAAATAAAAATGAAAATAACAATCTGCATCACTACTCTACTTTTGGGATCAATTTTGTTATGTCATGCTGAAAGTGAAAATAAATACAATTGTCCAACCCGAGTTCATTCAATATCAGGAGATTTCGATGTTCAAGGAAGATTTCATGAAATGGTAAAAGCCGATAACTTGTAAGTCGCGAATTCCTCAATTACTTAGTCACCTTACGGAAGTACCTATAAATATCAAGAAAAAGGAACTAATCTATTTTTAAATTGCTACATAGTGTTTCATACTTGCTTGAATAAATAAATCTTTAGACATTGCCACCCTAAATTTTTGACTACTTTAATGGGATAAACTTTCGCGGGGGTTAAATTTCGCGGTTGGGCTTATCCGGGAAATTAAAAAATTTCGTGGGGACTTAATTTCGCGGGTGGCATTATTGGGTGGCAATATTTTCACGATTTTGTGACTTTTACTGTCAAATCATGCATTTTGGTTGTTGAAATACGCATTATTAGCGATCCTTTGATGCCACTAAACATTCAAAAAGTATTTATTTGACATATTTTGAGTTTTTGTTTAAATTTTTCGCGAATGGTGCCCTTCCAAATTTTCATTGGGACTTAATTTCGCCAATTTTCGCGGATGAGACCCAAATCTGCGAAATCCGCGAAAGTTTATCCCATTAAAGTACTTATTTCATGTCATCAGGATAATTCATTTCATTTGAGTGTCATTAAATTATCATTATTAATTATGTCAGTAAATTATCATTTTTAATTTTCTTTAGTGTGACCCTTCGTCACAAACATGTTCGTGTCAATAATAAAGAAGAGGAATATGATTACACCATTGCTTTCTGTGGAGCAAAATATCCTGTCATACAAAGGGATATCGATGAAGGCAATGGCAAGCAAATAGAAGAACACTTTTTGGGAACATACAAAAACTCGTCTCTTGTTGGTGGAGGTATGTATTATATTTGCATATATTATTTAAACATTGCATTAAACTATTTTGACTTTTGAAAATAAGCTATTTTCTCTACCCCTTATTTTCCCTTGCAGTTTTGCCTATTGTGTCACTATATCTATGTCATTATTCCCGGGCCTAATCCGCGTCCTCCCTCTCAAAAATATCTTGTAATATACTGTTCTTTGGAATGGACTATAAAATGGCTAGGTCGTATAAAAGATGTCACGGAACCCCAGGCTTGGCCCTACTAACATATATGTGATTCTGTATTCAGAAGAAATGCAACTCTTCAATCCATAAGAAAGATTATTTATTACTAATAATTGTTTGAAGAAATTTTCATATGTTATTTCTATAAGCTCAAACCGTCAAATATTTCCTTAGAAAATTTGAGCTTAAAGAAATAGCATTGGGAAGAGAGTTTTAATAATACGATTCATCATAATTTCGTAAATATCTATGGAGCCTATGGAGTCATTTATAATATATTCTTGTTACCAGAATCCTATTCAGCCTTTTTTTGTACATTCTTCTCAGAGGATTGGATGTTTATAATGTATCGTGAAGGAGAATCATATCACAGTCATTGTGACAATGCTCCTAAGGAATCCTGGATCAATGTTCGCTGCGAAGACAAAGGGGAGGTAAAGAAGTTTGAACACTATATAATTGTTGGTATCCGTCGTAATATATCCGGGGGGGACTCATAATATAGTCCGACCCACGGCATGTGCTGCCCTTAAGGGTGGGTTCTTCGAGACCCTCGAAATGCACTGTAAGGGTGTACTTTTGATAAATTGAACTATAAGGGTCTTCTTTTATCTGAATACACTACTGAATTGCAAATCTGACAGTAAAAATCTGATGTATCTTTATCGTTTTGACTCGCACTCATTTAAGTTATGCGAGTTTTTGTAGTCAAAAATTGATTGAAAACAGGGAATTTTCTCACAACCTGCATAATTTATGCAAAAATTATAGCACTTTTTCTACCACAAAAATCAACTTTTGATCTAGAAAAGTTCAGACTTTTACATAATACATTTTTTTGCTCAGTATGAAGAGCTCTATCACGTGGTATAGATATTTTTTGATTTTGAAGACCCCCGAAAATTTTATCATCAATTTCCAGGGCTTACAATTTTGCCTAAAAACGCAAAAAATCAAAAATTCCGCAAAAACTGCGGGCTTTTAAGCTTGGTAACATTCAAATTCCAAATCAGCACCCTCAAATTGACTAAAATCAATGGTCAAAGCTTGTTCACCGGCAGTTTGAAAAAAAATTGAAACGTTTTGAGTGGGCTGGCCACGGCCAGGGCTGCACTGTAAGGGTCCGATTTTGAAAGCTATTTTTTCGGTGGCATATTCTGTCGTTTAGAAATCAAGTGATAACAGATATGGTTGGCAATTGCTGTGACCACTCGGTCGATGTCAACAACAGTTAATGCAGGTTAATGGCTAAAGAAGAAGTTTTCATTTAAAGTGTTTGTTATTTATTTTCAAAGGAGCCAACGATGCGTTTAATCGAGGAGGAGAGGTATGAAACTGAAGCAGCAAAGAATGGTAAAGAAACAGCAAAGAATGGTAAAGAAACAGCACGAAGATGTTATTTTTTGTTTGAATACAACCATCCTGCTGCTTGTGTACCAAGAAAAAAACTCAGTGGTGGAGCAATCTTCGTTATCATGTAAGTTGCACACGAACCTCCCCTGTTTGTTATTATGGAGTTTTTGCACTCTCTGTCCAAAATTTATGTTATATTTTTTATTATGTTTATATCTTTTATAGCTATTTTCAACGTCCCATTTTAATGGTTACACTACTTGGCCCCCCCCCCCCCCTACTTAGCCACCACTTAGTCAAAACGGTTATTCTATTGTTACATGGCTTTATTCCCTTTTGAGATTTGTCTCAAAAACCCTTGATTTGTTCTGCTTTGTGCAATCTTGTCCTGGATAATCTTAAAATTGCGTATTCAAACGTCCCGAAAAATGTCAAAATATTTCCTTCAGAGCCTTTTAGTGAATTTACCAAAAGCTGGCACACTGCAAATAAGAGTCACCTTCAACAAAATTGCGAAAAAAATTGAGACAACCATATTAAGAAATGTTCATCTTTCATTTTTTTTAGAGTGATATCAGTGTTCACTGCGTATTTGGTTTTCGGATTTTTATATCAACGTTTTATTGCAAAAGCTAAAGGCTTCGACCAGATTCCAAATTTCCCTTTCTGGAGAAAAGTTGGAAATATGTCAGCAGTAAGTTGTATTGATCATTTTCATGTCATTTAATCTTCTTTTATAATTCATTTAATCGTCTGCTTTCATTCTACTTCGAGTAACCCTTTATTGTTCAACTCATTCTTTTGCGGATAATAGACGATATCGGATTTAGATAAATGCAATGCATTCTGGTTTCTAGGGACTCTCAAAGGAATTATAATCTATTATTATTGATCTATTATAATTCCTGTGAGAGTCCCTAGAAACCAGAATGCATTGCATTTATCTAAATCCGATATCGTCTATTAGATTTACCCTGTTACTCAAAGTCAAAATAGAAATTATTTCATTTTCGATGCCGTGCATGCTCTTCGAAAGTTTTAGGTAAAGAAGTTTCTTTGATCAACATCAACAGGCTCCTAATAGGTAACCAATGGCCTCATAAGGATCAGATGAAAAAATTAGGTTCGGTTTTGGTACGCATTGATCTTAAACCGGTTATTGAAACTTGATCAAAATTTCAAGTAATTCTTTACTGTTCATTTATAGGATGGTTGCGACTTTGTGTGTCGTAGAGAGGAACAAGCTAATACTTACAAGGTAAGTAAAATAAAAAACACTCCATCATCAACTTCAGTTGAGCTAGAATCTGACAATGTGTCTGTCTGTCTGTCTGTCAAAAAGACTTTAGGGCTACCTGAAGACTTCAAAAATGGTGTGATTTGGCTGAAATTTAAAAGAGTACGAAAGAGATTCCGAATAGTGAATTCATTATCATAATCTTGATCAGAAAATTGACAACGAATTGATGTTTGATAAAATATCTATATTTCGAGCATAACTTCACTCATCTTTCAGGATTGTAAAATGTAAAATTACAAAGTTGCTACTTATGTGAAAAATTGGAAAAAAAAAAAAAATGCGCTAATTGAAGGCTATTAAAATTGTAAAATGGTTAAAAGACAAGGTCGTAATAAAAAGTAGTTAAAAAAGGTATAATTCTCTAGAGGCTTTTAGGCCGTTGTTTAAAATAGGTTTCAGTCTTTTGATATGTAAAGCTTCTTTGTATAGAAGTGATGACCAATTATCACTGGAATCAATTACTGACGTATTATCATTTACGAGATTTATGTAGATGGAGCGAAAATTAGGCTTTTCAATACCAAGCGTCAGGAGGGTAGTTATGTAAATGATAATACGTCAGTAATTGATTCCAGTGATAATTGGTCATCACTTCTATACAAAGAAGCTTTACATATCAAAAGACTGAAACCTATTTTAAACAACGGCCTAAAAGCCTCTAGAGAATTATACCTTTTTTAACTACTTTTTATTACGACCTTGTCTTTTAACCATTTTACAATTTTAATAGCCTTCAATTAGCGCATTTTTTTTTTTTTTTTTTCCAATTTTTCACATAAGTAGCAACTTTGTAATTTTACATTTTACAATCCTGAAAGATGAGTGAAGTTATGCTCGAAATATAGATATTTTATCAAACATCAATTCGTTGTCAATTTTCTGATCAAGATTATGATAATGAATTCACTATTCGGAATCTCTTCGTACTCTTTTATTTGAAGTTATCAGCTGGTAATGGTTTTTGGATTAATCTCCGAGCTGCTGATGAAAATCTTTACAAAATTGCTACCACTGTGGAAAGACTGGAGAAAAAACTTAAACGATACGAGGCAAGCTTAAATTTTCTTATTAACTGTCGTGACCAAAACGTTTTCCCAAAATTTGTACGCTGGAAGAACACGAAGTACCTTGACCAATTATCGAAACGAAAATATCAAAGACGTATTCTCCTTGACGAAATTATAACGAAACGCAAACAAATTCGTGAAATCAAGACAGTGTTTTTTACTAAACGTGAAACTCTGAACAGTAATGCTACTTTTATGAGGAAGTTTGTTATTGAACATTCAATTAAAATTGGCGTCAATAAATTTATCAAACCTATTCGTGACAAACTTAACCACAAACTTGATTTAATGATAAAAGAACGTGACCGTCTGAATGGTATCTCAAAAAATCCTAACACTATAATCACTAACTTATCTTCGCACACCTTATCTGAAGACGAGTATGAAACGCTACGATTCGGTTTAAACCATGGTCTTGCTAAACAACCCAAAGATACCGAAACTTTTGTTGTTGCAGAAGAACTTTGGAATCAGCTGTACCGTTCGAAAGTTTTGAAAAATGGCCATTATTCCGTTGAAAGAGCTAAAAACTTACTCCGAGGTTTTGCTTTTAATTATATTAATATCGATGATCGTCAAATTTTCAAAGACTCTAAACACATTAAATTGATAAAGAATCTTCGCAAATCAATCGCTATTTTGAAACCCGACAAAGGGAATGGCATCTTTGATTGACATAGCCGATTACCAAAATTCCATCGATTCGTTGTTTGCTGACAAAGCCAAATTTCGTAAAGTGAATGTCGATCCAACTGCTTCTAGACTTACCAGCATTCAACGTTACCTCAAAACCCTACTTAATCGTAATGAAATCGATGAAAATGAATACAAAGATATGAGACCGAAAAATGCAAAGCCAGCCAGAGCTCATGGTTTACCAAAAATCCATAAAAAGTATGAACACTTACCTAAATTTCGACCAATCGTTGATACCACTGGAACAACACATTATTCTGTTGGTAAATATCTCACTAACCTCCTTAATCCTTTAACTGTCAATGACTACACACTTAAAGATTCATTCGATGCTGCCGAAAAAATCAAACAGATTCCAAAAGAACTTTTTGACGATGGTTATGTCTTTGTATCGTTTGATGTAACCTCTTTATTCACTAACGTACCCTTATCTAAAACAATAAACATCATTATCGATCGAATTTATAACAAGAACTTGTTACAAACTAAAATCTCAAAAAACACACTCAGAAAATTAATTCAAGACACATGTAAAAAAACCGTATTTTCAGCAAACAACATTCTCTATGAACAGTTAGATGGTGTTAGTATGGGAAGTTCACTTGGCCCTGTACTAGCAAATATCATAATGACAGAACTCGAACAATCTGTCATTAAACCTTATATTGATTCTGGTATCGTAAAGTTTTACTCAAGATACGTTGATGATACACTCCTTGTCATTCGTCCAGTAGATATCGATAAAGTTCATTGCTCCCTTAACAAATTTGATAAAAATCTTCAATTTACAGTTGACAAATTTGAAGATGAAACACCGCACTTCTTAGATCTTGAGATTGCACCAGATGGTCTATCTATATTTAGAAAAGATACAAACACTGGCTTATATACAAATTTTGATAGCTACGCTCCTTGGTCTTACCGAAAAGCATGGATTTCTAGCCTTGCCAACCGTGCCACCAAACTTTGTCATCCTGCTAAATTGAAAAATGAAATTAACCTGATCAAAAAGTTCGCTTCTTGGAATGGTTTTCCTCGCTTTGCCGTCAACAAAATCATTAAAACCGCAACCAGTCCCCGACACTCTGAAAATGACAACGCTGATAATACCATACCGACAACACTCTGGTTACGTATCCCTTACGCTGGCCCGACAGGAGAACAACTTGTTTCTGCATTAAAAAGAAAATTAAAGTTTTGTCTCAAGAAAGACACTAATGTCATGTTTCGAGTAATCTATTCAACACACAAAATTGGCTTCTACACCAACATGAAAGACCCAACACCCTTGAAGTTCAAGTCGAACATTGTTTATCGATTTATCTGCCCTGGTTGTCGTGCCTCTTATGTCGGCAAAACGGAGAGGAATTTATTCACGCGATGCTCAGAGCATGCTACAAAGAAGGAGAGTGCAGTTCTCGAACATTTGAAGGAGTGCTCTGAAGTCAAGTTTATAACTACCCTCCTGACGCTTGGTATTGAAAGCCTAATTTTCGCTCCATCTACATAAATCTCGTAAATGATAATACGTCAGTAATTGATTCCAGTGATAATTGGTCATCACTTCTATACAAAGAAGCTTTACATATCAAAAGACTGAAACCTATTTTAAACAACGGCCTAAAAGCCTCTAGAGAATTATACCTTTTTTAACTACTTTTTATTACGACCTTGTCTTTTAACCATTTTACAATTTTAATAGCCTTCAATAAGCGCATTTTTTTTTTTTTTTTCCAATTTTTCACATAAGTAGCAACTTTGTAATTTTACATTTTACAATCCTGAAAGATGAGTGAAGTTATGCTCGAAATATAGATATTTTATCAAACATCAATTCGTTGTCAATTTTCTGATCAAGATTATGATAATGAATTCACTATTCGGAATCTCTTTCGTACTCTTTTAAGTTTTGCTGACGTCAGCATTTTTTGGTTTTTGCCTAATATCTTTTTTTGGGTGAAAAAATTAATTATGGCACAGCGATTCCAGTGATCTACACTCCAATACGCTTCTTTCGATGTATGAAGTGATATGCTATGACCAGTGGAAACGGTGATAAAAAATGAAGGTAAGTTTGAAAAATCTGGACAGGCCTTAATTTCCCTGAGTCAATTTTTTATTTTCATGAAACACTTCATGAGTTTTTTTTTGTATCATTATCACATTATCATCAGAACACATCATATTTTTTAGACATTTGCTATTTGGATCTAGCTGGTGGTTAAAAAAAAAAAAAAAAACATGAATTTATTACCATAAGAACTTGGAAATATTGACTTCTAAATGTTTATCTCCTTTAGCTCCAATTTTGAAGTTTTTAGTCGAGGATAAGTGGGTGGGGGGTTGGGTTGGTTCTTTTAGGCAAGAAAGTGTATGTGTAATCACTTAAAAGAGCTAAACTTCCAGCTGATTTATTTATTCATTAAGATTATTTCTCATACTCGCTCTACAATAAAACTATTACTTTGCTTTCTGATTAGTAGTTTGTTGGCAACATTCTAACACAACTCAACAAACTCATTCTTCACATTTTTTATTAATCTCTTCAGCCGGAGCTTCCATCGCAGCTGGTTTATTTTTAAACAAAAAAGCCTGATGGCTTTGAGATTACGTGCTGCTCATATTTACGCGAGCTGCCAATTGATTTTAGATGACCAGAGAGGTAGCCAAGAACCGTTTCGGGTTGATTTAGAGGCATTTTGTTTAAAGAATTTTAAAGATTAGTATATGTAATCACACGATAACGAGGACGAGGAAAATTTGAAACAAAAAATGTACTTTATGAGGCCCCCCAGTCAACCCTCAATTCAGGTATTCACGCACAAATTTTTGCCAATTCACGTATTCACGCGCGAAAAAAAAAACATTTTCACGTTCACGCACCAATTTTGTTTTTACATCTTTGGTTAAACGATTGTGACCTTATTGGGCTAAATTTAACCTTTTTATTGTCTCTTTTAAACAGATTGACCTATTCTTATACCAAACACTTTCGCCAATATATAAAGTTTTTTGCTAGTTTTGTGACCTTATTCTCGATAGCGTCGACTTTTTAAGGCCTCTTTTACAGCTATTTGAGCTTTCATAAAGCAATATTTTAGGCCTGTCGCGCCAAAGTTACTTCCTTGTTACGGGAGGTAAATGAAAAATTAAGCCTTTCCCCAAATAATTTTTTCCTCGCAGACCCGTAAGATGTCTTTTATATTGAGAATTAATTAAAAATCGAGGTTTTGGGCCAATCATGGTCTGAGAAGCCGTAGACTTTAACACAAGCTTCATAGAGGTGGTGCTGTGGTGCAACTAGAGGACGCAAATTCAAAAGTTTAACGCCCCTCTATGGGAGGAAATAAAATAAATGGAAAACAAGAAAGCGAGCAAAGCGAGCGCGAAAATCTTTCGACAATTTTCGCTCTTCTTTGTTATTGAAAAACGGCCTTAATACGCTATTGCTAGCCAAGTATGCCTTGCTTGGTCACACAATTTTTGATTTTATCTAACACTGACCATTTGTTGGCAAAAATATGGTACGGCGAGTGACGTACCTGCCGTACCCGGTGCGGCATTCTAAGAGTTTCGCCTAAGAAAAAATTTAAAATTTAGAATGCCTAGATTGCCTGAAAACGCATCATGTGCATCATGATGTGAGTTATTTTTTAATCGTTCGATGCTGCACAAGATGTTTTTAAAACTACCTACTTTTACTAATTATTGAAGGAGTAAATACCGCCTTTACTGTCTCTAAGTTACTTTAGTATCAGTGTATTATATTGTAGTAGCAATATAAGTGAATACGGAGAGACGACCATATCATTAAGTGCTGACGGAGAAAATTTTATCTAGACTCATTCGTTGGATGCAGTATTTGCATCACAAAAGTTGTCATTAAAAAAATGCGCCTGCAGAAAAATAACGAAAATATTTGTTTAGATATCGTAAAGTTTTGCTTATTTTGAATAACCTCACCATGACAATTTTGACATGACAAGAAAATTTTACTGGTTAAAATAGTGGAATAGACTTATCTTTTTTGAAATTCTTTCTGCATGAAAAACATGAAGAAACTAAAAGGTAAATAGTTTTATACCGAAATACCGTTTTTTATTGATAAAAATATCGAAATACCGACAAAAAACAGGCAATTTACCGATACCGGTATAAATGAAATACCGTAATCCCGTCATACCGTAAAAGTGAAAACCCCCCTGTAAGAAATGACATTTTTTTTCAAAAAAATCGAAAAGAAAAAATGTGCTGGCTACTTTTGTAAGGAAGAGTGAAAATCTCACAAATTTGATTTCTTAAAATTACTGACAATAACTACACATTTACCTTTAACAATAAATTCAAATGATAACATATTTTCAAAACACAAGGGACATACACGTTTTAAAAAATCATTCTAAAATGTTAAAATTTGCCAACAAATTTCTCAAAACATGAATATTTACATGCATAACTCATAACAAAACGAAATTTTAATGAACATTTTCACTTAAAAAGATTTGAAATAATATGGTCAAACGTCTTTTGAATTTCTGAAACGTTAGTTAGTTTCTCTGATGAAAAATCTCACCCCTGGAATTTTTATAGGTAGAAATTGTACCTCTGCTGTGTCCTGGATATCCTCGTAGCCACTCGGCCGTACCCAGTTTGAAAATGATCGTGTAGTCCTTTTTTGCAAGTGATCAATTCTAAAAGTCCCGTCTTCATTTTCATCTAGACACCCCTGTGTCCCGGACCCGGTGGACCCCCCCCACCCCGATGGAAAAATAGGCCAAAAAATCGTCCACGTTGGAAAAAATATCCTACAATTTCAACCCCACTGCGAAATTGCTCTATGATTTTATCCCCATTGAAAACTGAATATAAAAAATTGCACTCCAAAACAATCCCCACTGGAATTTTCGAGATGGAAACAATAGATTTTCTATCCCCATTGGCATTTATGATAGACATTTTCATCCCCACTGAGGGAAAAAGTTCTACCGGGGCACTGAGACAGGGGTGCATCTAGAAAAAAACCAATATACCATTCCCTTATGGCCTTCTTGTCCCAGATTACGGCGACCGGTTGGAAGTTTCTTGTCGCCTTCGTAATTTTGTTTTTTATTACTTTCACCAGCTGATTGTTTCTCATGGAGCAAATTCATGATTTCCTCCTCAGTAGGAAACAGAACACCATCTCGAGTCTCTCTGTCATCGGAGAGCATAATGGTTAAGATTTTCAATCATATCTTCTTCGGAAAGCTTATTAATTTCGCCTTAGCGAAAGTATTACGATAGGCATTCAGCGGCGGCGGTGGTGTCATTGGACGAAAATTTAGAAAACGAAAGTACTCGATACGGTGGACGAACTTACTAAAATCGATTTATTTACAAATTACGCGCTCGTATAACCACGGACGATTTTTGTATGTTTTCTTTGGATTACGTGATATATTATTGTGTCTTTAGCTTAGTTTTGATGTTTTATTTATTTTCTTATAAGCATATACTTTATAAGAATCAACTCAATAACTCTTGATAGACGGTGATAAACCTTTCGGTAATTAGTTCTTACAAAGTAATCAAGGGATGGCGAACAATACTAGCATGTTTATTTTTTATAAGCATATATTTTATAAGAATCAACTCAATAACTCTTGATAGACGGTGATATACCTTTCGGTAATTAGTTCTTACAAAGTAAACAAGGGACGGCGTATGAGCATTTTTACTTTTCTTATATAAGCATTTACTTTATAAGAATCAAATCAATAACTCTTGACAGACGGTGATATACTTTTTGGTAATTAGTTCTTACAAAGTAAACAAGGGATGGTGCACAACGTGAGCATATTTATTCTTCTTATAAGCATATACTTTATAAGAATCAAATCATGAAAATTAAACAGCAATTGTTCTGAAATTGGTCTTATTTTTTTAGTGATTTTAAGTCTCCTTGTTCTTGTAAAATTGTTTCATCAAGGCTCGACGTAAAGTAGATTTCAGATTAGCTTTAATCTCTACTTCTTCTTTTTCCCATGCAGTTCAAATTCTAGGCGAAATTTTCGACTTCAAGTCGTCTTGTTGATTTTGTAAAGGTGTGGGCGAGCTTCAGCGTCACGAGGGTGCATCACGCGTTGATATATTGAACTTCCTAGAGAAAACATGGATAGATACACCCTATGTTCATGAGAAGAAAAAATAATCCACAGGAAAAGAGAACAAACAAAAGTGATAGAAATTAGCAAAGCTACTACATACCTGCCTCAAGAAAGATTTATCAATTCCGGTGTTTTTTGCTTTACTAGTGCCATTAATTTGCTTACGGGCGTAAATGGACCTTGATGTTGCTTGCATTTCGCTAGAAGTGGATCGCTAAAATCATTTGATTTTGCTTTCTTTTGGATTGGATGTTTTCTTTGATGTGTTTCTTTCATTCAAAACTTTCTGACTTTGTGACCAAGACAGCTCCATAGCATCAAGAAGCTTCATGGTTTTAATAGTAGATTTCTCAACTGCTCTTTCTTCCATTACATCAGACAAGATTAGATCGTCCCTAATCCTTTTTCCTGTGAATGCACTGCAGAAAGTGAAGCAAGATACCCAAACTTTGCGAGGTATCTTTCACAATTAAGATTGTTAGTGGGGAGATTGGCTCTCTCATTTGAGTTAAGAAAATTGAGCTGAGTGGCGCGAGCTACTGATGAATTGGGATTATCGAGCCAATTCACGCTTATATAAAAAAAATATATCAAAAATAAGTTTGTTTTTGATCTATAAAAGTTGTTGCAATAGAACTCGAATGACTGACAAAATGCGAAAAAATTCAAAAATCGACTATTTCATCCATTAATCAAGGAAGGTAATCTGGTTTTAAGTAGTATTTTCAAATAATCTTGGTCGAAAATTCATCATTCATCAATTTGCAAACACGAAAGTGAAATAAAAGAAAACAAAAATACTCTTTATGGTCTCAGAAATCTATAGGGAATTACCCTTCTAACTGATGCGGGAATATCCCTTCTGAAGTTTGTCTGATATGAAACGGGAACACTTATGTAAAAATAAAACATTTAAAGTGAGATTTTAGACCATAGATTGGCTAAAATGTAAGAATCTCACAAAACATTACATTATAATGTAACAAGACACTAGAGCCCAGGAAAACAGATCTTTCAATC
>NW_027103264.1:0-28705 GCF_902728285.1 Clytia hemisphaerica | reverse complement strand
AACCCCCCCGTTTATTTGGAACCTAAGAGTAATCCGAGATACGACGATCCGTGTTTTAGTAATTTAAAATACGGCGATCCGTCTTTTAGTAATCCGAAATACCACGATCCGTGTTTTAGTAATCCGAAATACGACGATCCGTGTTTTAGTAATCCGTCGATCCGTTGATCCGTCGATCCGTTGAACCGTCGATCCGTCGATCCGTCTTTTAGTATATGCCAAACACGAAAGTGAAATAAGAGAAAACAAAAATACCCTAGATGGTCTCAGAAATCTATAGGGAATTACCCTTCTGACTGATGCGGAAATATCCCTTCTGAAGTAAAGGTTTTGTTTTGTTTTTTAAACAAGAAAGTCTGACAGCTTTGAGACTACGCGCTGCTCAGATTTGCGCAAGCTGTAGTCTGAATCGCAGACCTTTACAAAATCCCAGGTAATATACTCTATAAGGAGCACGAATCCGTTAGTAGATTAAAAAAAAATGGTATTTCTGTACAGTATAAGAATAGAGTTTCAAAGGACAAAATATTGGGATAAAATTACACCATAAATATTTCTTTAAATATAAAACTTTCTTGAAAGAGAGTGAAAATATTATACAATTGAACTAAATACAAAACCGCCAACAAGATTATCAAAAAAAATCTGTAAAAATACGAATACAATGGTATACAATACAGTCACCAAACAATGATTTTAACTTTTAGTGATACGGCCAGGTACACGCTTTTTTTATAAGAATATGTTCTATAAGAATATCAGGGTGAAAATTGGCCAAATCGTAAGAATACCCTAAGAATACCCTCGGGTGTGAATTTCACAGAATTTGATAAGAATACGCAGTCATTTTGTATTTGGTCAACAGAAAATACTGCTTCCTTTGTTAGAGATAATGAAGCTTTGAGGAAGAAATGTAATTCTAACCCAAATGTTCACTCAAAAGTCGAAAACTCTCAAATTGATCATTTCTCATGTTTGTAAAAAACTCAAGTCTAAAAAAGTAAGAATACGTTAAGAATATTTCACCCTCAATTTTGGCACTTTTATAAGAATACTTGACCCACATCCTAAGTACACTATTCTTATAAAAAAAGCGTGTACAACCATTGAGTTTAAAACCCCGAAGTGGCTAGAGATAAATCTTCAACCTTTCTCAAGCAAGAAAAAGTGAAGTCCTAAGATTAAAATAACGGATTAAATCTAGCACTTTCTTTGTTTTCACCAGGCATAATCGAAATATGGCGATGGGTTTTATTTTAAATCTAGCGTTCGTGTGAGAACCACGCGGTTACGCGTTTAGGATGAGAAATAGGTGGTTTCATTTCCCATACAGGAGTTTCGTGTCTGGCCCTTCGGGCTAGGAAGTCAATGGATACAACGTAATTAAACGTTCAAAGTCTCTCAAGAACGTTAATTGTGATCAAATTACACTGTTTTTATAAGAACCCGTAAATTGTGCATCAGCCCCTAATGTTTTTTTCAAATTACCGGGCTCAGTTTTGAGCCGAGAAGGAGCTATTTCAAATTGAAAACATCGGCGTAACCTAAAGAGGCATCAAATTTTTGAAAGTTTAACTTTGATATTAAAAATAAATTTCATATTCAAAACATTAAAATATACAGCTTACCTTCAAACATACCATAAGCGAACTAATTTTTGCTGTTTTTTCGCGGTTTTTTGACAAAACCGCAAAAATTAGAACCCACGAATTGCATATTTGGCCATTTTTTATTAAAAATTGAAAAATACCGAAGAAAATGAAAGAAATTTGTCCAAAATAGGGCAAAGCTGCGAAAATTAATCCCCGCGAAATGCGATTTTTCGCAATTTTTTTAACCACTAAAATTAGTTCCCTTAAGCTTCATTATAACTTAAGTCCATTCGTTCAAGTGTACACTCTTATTTGCTACCATGTGGAAACCGCTCTCAAGGGAAGAAGTCTGATTACTTTCGCGGGCGGAAACTTTCGCCTTTTTCGCGATTTTGATCCTTTTTCGCAGGTTTCTGCCAGGTAAAAAATTAAACCTGAAAAACGCGAAAGTTTTTTTCCGCGAAATAAACTTTTCTAGTCAGTTTTCGACTTCGCGAACTTTTCTGCCCTTAAAGTATGATGTCATGGTTTCTACATGCTAGCAAGAAAGGGTACATAATCAAAAAATAGAATGGACTTTATATTCAAGTATTAAAATAATTATATAGGAGGAAATAAAAAATAACACAAAACAATGTTATACCTTGCTAAATTATAAAACTGTCTTTGTAATTAATTGTTACCATAGTAACGAAGTTTGTAATTTTTCAAGATGCTAGCGTTGCTTCGACGAATGAGGCATTGTCAACACCAGCTGAAAGATAACAAGGAATAAAATCGAATTTTGAGACTAAGAAGCCTAGTCCGCAGATGATGGCATTCAAATGTTGTGTGAGGTTTTCAAAAACAGCAAAAAAAAAAGAAATTGGAATATCCTTTTTAAAAATCACTCTTTTCAAAGGAAACTTCACAATATTGGTTCTAAAGTAGGTTGAAAAAAAAAATTTGTAAAATGGGCCAAAATTGCGGCACAAATCAAGAAAAACACTATGTTGATAAAACAGCAGCCACAAATTTGTTCAATGAGTAAAAATCAAAAATGGAACCAAAATTATCGGGTCATTGGGTTAGAATTGCGGCTCAAAGTTGACGATTTTTTTCATATATGCTTTGATTGAAACCACATTTTAAGCCCATTGAAAACCCTCCAGCTACAAATTAAACCCATAAGTATCTTAAGACCTTGAACTACCAATTTCAAGAGAAATGGTTAAAAAATATTGAAGTCTTAAAGCAGGACAGCACATAAGCCAACCCTAAAAATGCCAACTAATACTTATATGTAACAGCTCAGAAGGTTATTTACAAAAAATGGTATTTGCAGCCACAAAATGTACACTCTTTCTTAAAATAACACTGTATTGTGTCAGATTGTGTTTCTTTTGCTTTAGGCTTTGCAAACTATTCATGTATCGAAAACAAAACCCAACCTGGAATGTGTAAATTGATAAATTAGTGACTGAAGTATGATTGAGGCCACATTTTAAGTCCATTGAAAACCCTGCAGCCATAAATTAAACCCATAAGCATAAGTATCTTTATCAGACCTTAAACTACCAATTTCAAGAAAAACTTAATGACGTCATCAAATTTTGAAAATTTAACTCATCTTCAGCACAAATTTTAAGATAAAATCTTCATGGAAACTGCAAAACCGGCAATTATGTTAAAGAAGACCCTTTTATCTTTCAGAATTTTTAAACAGAATCTAAATATCATCATTGGTTCGATTGTAATAGCCATTTTTGTAAACCATATATTTTGGCTTTATGCCGACAGGTGGAAATTTTGTGATGACGTCATCGGTTTTTGAATGACGTCATCAAATTTTTTTTTGTTCCAGGAAATTTGTGTCATGATGGAGAACATCTGTACCAAATTTCATGACCGTAGCTCTCCTAGGTCAAAATAATCGAGGGTGGTAGATTCTACCCCCCCCCCCTGGGGATACAAATGTCAAAAAAGCTTGGGGCTAATAGTTAAGGGGAATCTCTCGGATGGAATATGGATTTCGAGTTTTAAGCCTGTATGGCTAGAGAAACTTAACTTTTCCTAAGCAAGAAACAGCGACGCTTTAAAATTTGCACAGCATTTAGAAAACAAATTGAATCTAGCTCTAGTTTGTTCTTTAGTAGTTTAATCTATTCTTCGCCACGGCATGACGTCAGAACTGGGGTACAACAGAACACTTTCTAAAGATTAATTATGTGTTTTCAGTAAACATAATCTTTTAGTGAGTTAAACCATAGTTTTTGTTTTATCCTCGAAATTATTAAATCTTATTGGTCGAAAAAGATGTCACATGACTTTCCGTGGCAAAGAATTGATAGATTCTACTTTCCATCCAACGTTTGTGCACAAACCACACAGGTCATTCTCTAGATGAAGCTCTTGGATTGGAAACGAAGCCATTTACTCAATCTCGGTCAAAATTATTGAGAGTTTTGATTAATTCCTCGTTTTTAGCCATTTAAAGTTCGGGCGAGAAAGTCGCTTTTGGATTAATTTATTCGAATATTTCAATTCGGGAGGGGTTTATAGACTTCCAGGCTATATTCTGAGCCCTATTAAGTCTTAAGTCTAGCGTTAAAACTCAGAGTTAAAACTCTACCCTTCCAACCTAAGATTTCGTGGGAATTTCCTTTTTTTTCTCAATTATTATGACTTTGATTGTATTATGAATGGGGGGTTTTAAATAAGCGAAGTTGATGGGAAAATTCGCAAAACTTATTAACCGGGGGAAGGGTGTTGGAATAAAAATGTGTCGGGCTGAAAATTTGTGAAAGGAAGGCTAATACAGCAGAATTAGGGCAAAAGAGGGAATTTTCAAAAAACATTTCCAAAAGATTAATAAGCGCCCCTCTCTTATTAGGTACCAGAGAGTAGTGTCTTTAGCCAAAGTTTCTTAGGAGATTTTTGTTCCGGAGAAAAACAAATTAAAATCTTTACAGAATAAATTATATTTACATTAAATAACTTTTTCACTATACAACCAAATAAACTAACGAAAATAAACACACCGGATTATGAAAACTTACATTTATACACCTACTATTTAATAACTAGTTTGAGTAAAGAAAATGATTTAAGTTAATTTCAATGTACTCAAAGTTTCATACCATCCAAGCTCACTATTTGATAACTTTAAATTTCGAGCCGAGGTCTACCGACGATTCGTATTTTATAGAAAATTTGAGATGAAAACAGGGTTAAAATTCTGACAAAACTAACCAAACTCGTATCCAAACCATTTGACACCACGACAGTTCTTTAAAGGGAAACATTTTCGCGGCGCAATGGTGTGAAATGAGTGTTATCTGCAGAATGCTTTGCGTAAGCCAAAGGCAATAACAGTGCTTAATGTTAATGATAACATAGCTTTATACTAGTTTGAGTAAATTAAACGATTTAAAGTTAATTTCGTACTCAAAATTTCATGCCAACCAGAATGGCAATCATCAGTGAAATCTATAAATTAACTTATCTTATTATGTTAACTGCGGAACATATTTTCTCGGTTGATCTTCATCTTCAGGTTGATTTTGCAGATTCCACTTTGCGACTTTTTCAAATGTTTTGAGACCGGGTTTTCGGGTTCTAGACATTCGATTTTTTGACGTCACTTTTAACTTCCGAAGCTGCTGCAAGAGCAAAAAAATCGAATTTGCGTCAAAGCACTTGAAAGGCTTCTACTTTTTAAAAATCGTCAAAGTGGAACTCACTAAGAAACGAGATGAAAAATCCCGGTTTTTAGCGAGGTGCTCGCTACCCGAGAATCAGTTTGCTAAATATTTAAAAACTTACAAAACAAATAATTATTTACACAACATAAATATTATAAAACGCACTTAACCCTATTCATACTAGGCTTTTAGGGGCAGATGCATGCACGACGCACCGGATACGACAGGTACGTCGGCTGTCATACCAGATTTTCACATAAAACCTCGACATTTTCCTCTTCGTGGGTAAAATCGCTTTAATTTTCTCATTCGCCGTACTAGATTTGAAAAGCGTCCGTCGTTTCTGAGTAGCATGAATAGCTTATTTCACTGTCAGGGTTATTTAGAGATCTGGGCACAACAAAAAAGAATCAGCGGTTTCCCAAGTTTTCAAGTATTTCATGGTTTTGTCAGTCTTCTCCTCTTCCTCAGTGTCGATAAATACCTTATCGGGGAAAACTTCGTCGGGAAAAATTTCGTCACTTGCTGGTAGTTGGCAAACGCATTAAGGCCGGGGAAAATTTTCGTCGGGGAAAATATTCATCACTTGTCCAAAATTTCGTCACTTTTCCCCGACGAAGTTTTCCCCGATAAGGTAGATCATATCAGAGTTTTTGATTTTTCTAAAAAAGCGATGCATTGTGGGATTGTTTCGGGAGTTTTACAATATAAATCTTTTAGGAATTCCTCGAGGGAATTCTATTGTAATGGTCCCAAAACAATCCCACAATGCATCGCTTTAAAAAAAAATCAAAAACTCCAAGATCTATCCTTCAAAATTCTATTTTCCCGACAATCTACTCGACCAAAGTGCAAAAAAACAACAACAAAACATTTGTATGGGACATGAAGCCGTTTCGATTGGGTTAAAACAATGACGCCAGTCTTTTCGGGTTCGTCTTTTGGTCAAAATCGATGATGTGATTTAAAGATTTGTGTGGAGGATCTCAATAATGAAGCATTTCTAAAAGAAAAGAAAAAAAAAACGATTTATAGGCCAAATTGGAAACAGATAAAGCGTTCCAGTAAACACCTAAAAAGTTGGTCATTTGAATCCATGCATTAAATAACTCATTATTAATAATAGCAAATGTTATTTGGGTTATATGGGTTATTTGTTTAGGGCAGTAGCATAGCCAAGAGGGGCGCAAAATTTGTGTAGGAGAGCAGATCTTTATGACACTGTAATTATCTATTCATGGTATTATTGGAAAATTATAGTGTCATAAAAATCTGCTCTCCTTCACAAATTTTGCACTCCTCCAGTCTACGCTACTGTAGGGTTTAGTAGAATCAAAGAATTAGACCTCTCTACTTGTAATTTTTTGCTAAAATTAGCTCAAAAAAGGTTGTAACCTTGAACAAAATAATATTTGGCTCACATCGTTTTGAATTGAACGGAATGGCCACGGGTCATCCAAAAATATTAGTAGTAAGGGGTGCAAAGCGTATATAATGAAACAAAAGAACACCACTTTCTCACAGATACGGTGGGACACCCTCCAACTGGAAAAATTGGCCAAAATATCGTCCAAAGTGAACAATTTTTGTCTCCGCTGGAAATAATCAAATAAATAAAACCTCGCTGCAAAATAGTGTGCTATCTTTTCAATCGCCAATGAAAACAATAGAATTCGAATCCCTAGCCATAAAAAACATATGGATATCAATCCCCAATCCCCCGTTACTTTAACCCCTACTGACTGAGAAAGTCCTATCGGGTCTGTGAGAAGGAGGTTTAAAAGACAAAAAAAAATTAGATAAGTAGTAAAAAGTATTAGTACCTTTCAAGAGAAAAATTTAGTTAGTTGTGAGATTAATATCCAGTTCGTCAACCAATTTGTCAAGTTTGTCGTTGTCGGGCGTAAATTATTGGGCGTTGTTTGATGTTATGCAATGTAGTGCAATGGGCGTGGTTAGTAAATTGATTTAATGATTGTGACCACCCCATATTATTAGTAGATGGTTATAATGTGTGTTTCACCGCCGTTTGCAACCATAATAATTAAATATCAATCCATGAAAAATGTACGCGATTTTAAAAAGATTCGCAGCTAAAAAAACGGTCTATCGTAGCACACGTATTAGTGATTCAGCCCTTCCTCAAGGCAATTTAGGATAGATTTTATCCTAGGATTAGTTAGATATAGAATATTGAATTTTCCAACCGCATCACTATTCCAATTCAGAAATTTTGCCACCTTTTGCCATGCGGCAATCATCCTAGTAGTATAGTTATACATCAGAGAGAGTTAGATTTCACGGTCGTCTTTCTTTCTAATTACAACAGATGACTCTGGATAAACCACTCACCTGTCTTAGTTTCGGGTTCTTTGCCATCAGTCATTTCGACACCATTGTTTGGTAATGGAGGTTTACCAGCGCTTGTGGTGGATGATGATTGAGTTGAAGGTTCGGAAGAGGCGTACGGTTCGGGACCGATCAAGCTAAGCACGATGGGTAAATACACTACACCGTGGAACATACCAAACACCACGACCAAGAAAAATAACTGAAATAAAACAAGAAGTGATAAAGATTTAGATTTATCCACGACGCTAACATTTCCAAGCCGAAATATAGCTTGCATTTTATGACATTCACACGTCTATGCATCTTATATCTTACCATCTTGGATCGTATCAAAGGGTAGCCTGTTACCATGAAATTGTATGAAATGCCCATGTATTAAAGCGTGATAGCAAAAAAATATAAAACCAAATATTCGATTCTCGGATTGGATCCATTCATTTTCAAGGGGAATCGGATAAACGGAATTGGACGAGCAAATAAGAAGAAATATCAAAGAGAAGGGTGTGAAGATTCTCATTCGTGAAGAGCTAAAAGAACCTTTTTGCACAGTAGAAAACGAATAGAGAGAGTAAAAAATCTTTTTTCCTTGTATAGGGTCTTTCAAATTTTCATTGAAACAGACGTACTTTTATAGCATTAAGAGCCTGTAAGCTCTGAAGAAAGTCTCCTTACATAACATATCCGAAGTGCTAAGTAAGAAAAAGTACTAATGATAATGTGTAATGAGCTTTTACTTAGATTTTTTTTGTTTTCGATATTTTTCAGGAGCTCTTCGTTTTCTCTTCTTCTTTTTTTCAATTTTAGTTTTGTTTCACTTGTTTTGTGGTTGACAACATAATATGTTACAAAAAACAAAATATGAGAAGACAAGTGTGAAAAGAAAGAGGAGTTTTTTATAAGAACTATATTTAATACAAGACCAAAGTTGAGGCTGAAGTTCAGCCCGGGCGGGGGTGGGGCAATAACCTTGACGGCTCACGGGGACGTGCCCGCTGGAGTTTAAAAAAGAAACCCTGTCATAGATGAATATCTGGTAAATTTGAGACCCTGTCAGAGAGTAAAATTGAAAGATTTTCCGGTTTTCACCCTTAAAAGTGGCCAAAATGACTAAAAGTAGATAAAGAAATTGTCAAAAATTAGCAAAAGTCGACCCTGTCAGATACACATCTCAATTTGGGAACCTGTAAGAAATCTTTAGAGCCCGACCAGTAACACGCCCCTGTAGAACAAATAAAAAAGGGTAAAGCTAAGCTTGAAGTTTATTTTGGGTTTCTTATAAAAAACAACATGTGTTATTCTCTGTAGTTCTTTTGTTTTGTATTTTCTCTTCTTGCTTTTTAATATTTTCGAAGAATTCATTTTAAAAACAATACATGGATATCCCAATGAAAAGTGAAAATGATATCCCCCCCTACCTCAACAAGAATAAGTTTAGTTGCTTTAAAGGCAAGGGGGCTTGTTATTCTACGTGTATCGACGTCTACTTATGTCGCTTATCAGCGAAAACTAACGTCAATACAACGTCAACACAACGTCCATCCAACGTACAATAAAGAACATTCAAACAACGCTGGGTGAAAGTTTGGATATCGTCTCCAAATTGTTATTACATGGTTTTCTGTAATTGATGTGAAACTTTATATCGATAAAATAGTCAGCTAGATTTTGCATAAGATATATTCGAAAAACATTCAGTCAAAAAGGGCTCTACACGTGGTTTTGATACACAGCTGAATAATATTCATCATGGCGTCATTTCAAAAGGATGGTGTTTTGTATGACCCACTGTTATCGATCAGTAGAAGCGTCGATAAAGCTGTAAACAAGAATAAAGATATAGCGCGTACTAATAATCATACAGTTGCTGAGCTGGAAAAGAAAAAATTGCGCTCGCTGCGTGAAATCACTCGAATGCAAGAATCTTTGGTCAGTTGTGGTATAAGTGGATCGAATAAAAAACGACTGACAAAATATGCATCTTTTGATGAAAGCTACAAAAGAAATGAACAAAAACCACCATTTCAACGAAAAACCAGCTCTACGAACGATGGAAAACAAATCGAACAAATTTCATCGATAAATGATCGAAAACGTTCGAATACGTTTCACGAAACACGTCGAAAATCAAGTAAAACGAAAAATCCGATTCTGAAATCAACCCCATTGCAAGGATGAAACAATATTTGACAAGAACTTGTCGGGAACTTGTCATTTTTTTAATTCGAAGACATAAGTTTGCTGAATTTTCATTGTTTTTATTTTGTCAATTTCTGTTAATATTAATAATTATGGCATTGGCAACTTTTAAAATATATTAATAGAAAGATCCTTAGGTGCGGCCGTGTATCATTCAGTTAAAAGCCCTGAAGGGGCAAGAAACAAAACTCTTGGAATGAAGACACTTGTTTTCCATTTGAAACGTGTGACCCGCATGGTTTTCACAGAAATGCTATTTGAGTAAAATGTAAAATGTTTCACTAAATTTCGAAGAATATACTGCGTAAGGCTTTATTATTTTTTACTTGAGAAAGGATGAAGAATGCAATTTAACCAGTTGAACTATAAACTCGATGGTTTGTATTTAATCTTTGTTGGTGTGTGCTTGTGTTCTGCTGTAAAAATATTTTAAAAGTGAAAAAGGGTACAAGGCCCGAGGGGAGGCACTTGATCAAAAAGGACCGTATGTGCAGCCAAGAATTATGCCTTTTAAATCCAACCCTTACACTGCAGAGAAAATTTAGCCAAATTCGATTAAATTTGCGTAAAAAAAACGACCTTAGAGTGCATTTTCTTGAAATTTTTCAGATTCTCCAAAATTTTGCCAAAAGAATTTTGCTTTGCTCACTCTTTACACCCTTATAGTCAGAGGCAGCCGGCGGAGAAGTTTTTTAGAAATATATGTTCTTATCTTCTAGGAGACCACATTTTATGACCTTAAATTTTCTTATACAAATGATGTGTTCTGATTTCTAGGAATTTCTAGGAAACCTTTATCGCATTATTTTGTCCCCCGAAACTGGTTCGATGGTTCGATGTGTTCTAAAATCTAGGAAAAGCATTTTGCCAATATATATATACTTGTAAGATATTTGTTTTTTCCACGAAAGATGTGTTCTGAAACTTTCTAGGGTTACTAGGTAACAAGATCATATCAATTTTCTCTTGATTATACCCATGTCTCCTTAAAGACCTTAAAAAATGTGTTCTTAAGCTTTAATACTTTAAGCAGAAGTATTAATAGTTTGAAATCATTACTTTCAAAAAACTTTTCAAGATTTCAGTTTTTAGTAATGCGTCTACAATTAAGCATGGATTTCCAGAGGTCTTTTTACCTTCATTATCAATCAAAACCATTGGTTGAACTCCATGGTTCTCAGAAATGCCGAGTATCTGAAAGACGAGGTTTTTTAATGAAAAGTAGAGAAAACGACATGACGGATTTTTTCTTCGTATTTCATATTTGAATTCAGGCCCGGCGGACATTCAACCTTCCCTATTCATACTAGGCTTTTAGGGACGGTTCAAAACTAGGGGGCTGTGTCTGTACCACCCCTTAACTTTTGATCTAGTGGGTCTTTTTGGATGAAATTTGGCACACATGATCCTTGTAATATAAAGTTACTTTAGACAATAAATCTTTTTGATTACGTCACTCATCATGCTCAAAGTGAGCAAAAACCGAAAATTTCCTTTGTTCTTATAAATAGCTATTGTTTTTTAACAAAGGCTTTAGAAAAAAGTTGCCCGAGTTTAAAATGCCTTTTTATCCTAAATTCAAACGATATATTTGGCGTTGGAAATAAATTTGTATTGGAAAAGTGGAAAATTTCATGGCAAAAGCTGTATTATTTCAGGAGCTATTACCAATAATTTGACTTCCGAACAGAAACACCCCCCCCCAGGCCGAATAGGGTTAAGAAGAATTGCCTTTGGGTGTTTTAGATAAACTTTGTGGGTTTGAAAGATTAAAATTGTCCGCAAAGTGCTCTAATTTTGAAGCATTTTGTGAGTATTTTGGTCTAAGTCTGCAAAGCCTTAAAATATTCTTAACTTTTTCTTTGAAACTTTATGTTCTTATATATTTCATCATTCATATTAAAAAAGGTGTAAATTGAATATAATCAAATTTTTCGGCTGGTTACGAAATTTTTTATTACTCACTCTCATTATACACTTAGTCACGATTTCACGATTACCCATTTGTTTCACTCTTTAAATATGGTAGACTTGCACCGTGTAGAGTATATCTACTTTGCCTCCAGAACGAAAAGACAGGCGAAAATGTTCTGAAGCAAAAGTTCATTTCTTTTCGGGTAGATCTATCTTGCATTCCGATTAAAAAGTCTAAAATTCTTATTGTATCCTAAATATTCAATAAATTACAGTTTAAACGATATATTTGACACAATGAATAAATTTGTATTGGAAAAGTGTCAATTTTTGTGACACTTTACTGTGAGAAATGTCATCAAATTTTTAGGTGTCATTTTTTTTTTTTTTGAAGCTGAATAAAAGTTGGCAATTTACAAAAAATTTCATGCCAAAAGCTCCATTATTTCAGGAGCTATATTAACATTAGTTTCATCCCTGAACAGAAACAGCCCCCCCCCCCATCATAGTACGAATAGGGCTTAAAAGTTTGTTTAAAAAATTTATTATTTCAATGACGTAGAAAAATGTCATCCCTTTAAAAAGACGAATCCTATGAAATAGGCTTTCGATCATCTGGTGAGATTGAAAGAAATTTTATTTCCAAATACGACGACATTTATAAAGAATCATCATACCTCATCCTGGGAGAGATTTGGAAAAAGTACATAAAGTCACAATAAAAAACAACATTTTGTAAAAAAAACTTAATTTTGATAAAAATGACTATGGTGATTCAAAAATCTTCAAGAACTTTTACAATGATATTTTGTCATTAACTTTTTTTTAAATTGTGGTTATTATTGATTAATAAATCTTCCATTCTTGGCTTGGAAAACTTCAAAACATTAGGATGAATCAGATCAAAATAGGATAAGCCAATGCTGAAATCATTGGAACAATAATTCATAACACAATAAGAAACCATTTTGACATTTTTGAGACCCTTTGAGAGAATTTTGTCACAATTTAGGGTGATTTGGTCAAAATTTCACTGATTTTGGGACTCCTTAGATGGGCTTTTGAGGTATGAAGAAAATCATTATGCCTTGCACATACTCGACACCTGTTTCCCCTAAGTACTGCCCCTCATCCCGCGGGCACAAGTCAAAAAAGCCCTAACAAATATTGGCAGATTTAATAGTTTCCACCGTTTTTCATAGGTTATCGTTTTTCTTCTTAAAAATTTTCACGCACCGGTAAAAAATTTTCGAAAACTTTTAATCTCAAAAAAGTGGAAATTGAATAACGATACTTTCTAAGATTCGACACCAAATTGTCTTGAGCTACTTGAAATATTTTTCATCAAATAGAAACATTTAAAAACTGAAACACGACTAGTGTTACGATTTGAAGGAAATTTGCCAGTGGCCCCGCCTCAAATGACGGAAAGAAAACATAAACAAGACAGAAAAGACAGAAACAGTTGCAGAAAACTTTAGAAACTTTTCATTATAGTTACGTGACGGTGTTTTGTTGAGATTTCTCTGAGGCGGTTGGGCGACTTAAAACCGATGAACAGCAACTTGTTTATGTTTCATTTTGATGAAATTTGTTTCAAGTGGGCCCAGACCTTAACACCTAGCTGTGTTGTGGCAGTGAGACTAAATGCACCCTGGTGGATGAGCCTGCGGCAGGAAGGGGCACTCAAGGTAAACGACCGACCGTACGTGTGGCCCTTATAAGGGTCCCTTTTCCGAGCTTCCCAAAGTGCACTGTAAGAGTCGAAATAACCAAAGATGAATAAAAGTGCACTGTAAGGGTGTAAAGTTTGAAAAATCTGACCATACTTTACCTAAAAACGGTCAAAAATCTTCAAGGAAATGCACCGTAAGGGTCGATTTTCCGCACAAATTTACTCAAATATGGCTTAATTTTGTGCCCACGTACGGTCGTTTTTTAATCGAGTGCCCCCACGGGTGGATGGGGGAAATCTTCTTTGAGATTAGAACTACTCTAAGGTCCCGTCAACCACGGTTACCAATTTTTTTAATTTTTATGTTTTTGTGATTTCTCAGGAATGTTCGAATTTCTTTTTCGAACGTGCGAATTTGTCGTTCTGATTTTTATTTGTAATTATTCTATGTTTGATTTTCATTTTTTTAATTGTGTTTGCCACTTGAAAGTTCATAAAAAGGGAAGCCCCTCTTTTAGCCCCCTCCCTTTTATTTAGAACAAATTTGATAAATTTTGACAAAAATTCCAATCCCCTTTTCGTCGAAACATTGCTACTACATCCTCAGAAACAATGCACTTGAACAAAAAGTATTGTTTCGTGTCACTAGGAATTTCAATGAGATTTTTATAGGTTTCATCAAACGAATAGCTAGAAATCTGATAAGCTAAAAGCTTTTCTTTAGAGGTCCATTTTTCTCAAATTACAGGTTCCTTGAATATCGAGTTAAAAAGCGTCAACTTTTTTTGTGATACCGTACCAATTTTGGGATTACAAAATATCAAAAGTTGGACTAAAATCTTTAATTACAAACTAAATAGATTCAAATATTTACAAGATACCTAGAATTACTAAAATTAAATATGTAGAACAATTTTGAAGTTAAGATCGAAGTATGTAGTTTATCCTCTATAAATTTGTGTAAAAAACTAGCCATCTTTAAAAACGTGAAATTTTTGACAATTCTCGGGATTAAAAGCTTTCAAATATACTTTGATTTTCTACCATTCGTAATTTGGGTGTGAAAAGTTTTATGTGGTATATAGTTAAAAATCAATTAGAAAATTCGAGTAAAATATATTAAACATTCTTGGAAATCATTAACAATCCTAGACTTGAACTCAAAATTGAGATTACTTGCGTATGACATCTGGAATATCGACAATAATAAATTCATTTGAAAAATTACTAATTTGATTTCAAGATTGTTGAAACATGAAATCAGTCTATTAAACCCATCGTTCTAAATCCTCATGTTTATTAAATCGAAACATTGGAACATTTTTCCGTTTTCTATCGGAATGAAATGATTTTCCCGAATCGGACAAACAATCGGAATGTTCTGAATCCGAAAAATCATCACGTGGTATAGTCTGTGGAATGAAGTAAGATTTCTTTTCGTGATATGCTTGCACGAAGTCACGTTCACTCGAACACGAATTCGTGTCAAATGAAGAATCAAAATTTCCTCTGCTTTTCATCGGATTCAACTCAACTGTCCCATCAGAATCTGATTCTGTTGATCTGGAAACTTGACGTCGTTTTTTAAAGAATGTTCTAGGTTGTTTACTGGATGTGGGTCCGTTTGAAGATTCATTGTTGGTGTTTGTTGCTAAGAGACGGGATGCTTGTTGATGACGTGTGTGATGAGATGTGTTTCGAAGACTGGCGTTTCGTTTCTCAGTTGTCATTGCATTTGCTGAAAATAATTGGAAAAGAAATCAATCAATCCTATTTTAAACAATTGATGCTTGGTTAAACTGACGCAGGTACAAATATTCAATTCAAACATTACTTATGAACAATATCGGTAAACTCTTAGTTTAGAAGGTTGCCCTTCTGCCGAAGTTCGCCAAAATTATTGGAGAAATTCGGTAAAAATTAAACTGTCTATAAAGTCAATATAATGCTTTTTTATGATACCAATACAATGAGGTATTTCTGATAAGCTTTCCATTTTCTGCCGTCTTTTACATTGAACAGAGGAAAGGAATAAAGTTGGCTGTCCAAATTATGCCTCAGCTAATTTTTTTTTCGACGAGGAAAATCCACAGCTTTCTTCAAAATGTTGAATCACGAATATCATGAAATAAATGGATCTTACCTAAAGATTTTCCTTCGAACTTTGATTTCAATAGATTGACTTTTCCAGCTGATCCAGTTGGCATCCGAATACCTCGATGTCGAACTGGTAAATCTTTCAAGAAATTCTCTTTTTTGAATTGTCTTTCGATCTCTTCTTGTTCCTCGCGGAGACGTTGCGCTTTAGCTGCCTTGTTAATAGGTAATTTTTCAATAGCTTCATCAGGGATGATAAAGCCTTCATTCGTTTTGACTATAGTATCTTCGTATTCACTACTGCTGCTCGAATCTGAACTGGAATCAGATTCAGAGGAAACCTGGTAAAACTTCTGTTCAGGAACTATTGTAAATTTCGGTTCTTCTAAACGTCTATGTTGTTGGTTTTGTGCTTCGAATTTCATTGTAAATTCTTTAACGGTCGATATTTTTCTAGCACGAGGCGTACCACGGGGCGTAAATTTGGGCGTTGATTGGTTACTATCTGTAGCTGTGTTCTTAGCAGTGTCTATATGATCCTTAATGAGAGATAATACTGGCCCTTTTTCTTGTGTAGGTGTTCCAATATTACTTTGTTCTGTCATCGTTATGCTCTCGAGGAGCGACGGGCGTCGTAAAGAGGGGCGAAGCCCTTCTTCTTTTGGCAAGGACGAATCAGAACTTTCCGTCGATTTCGAGAGATTACGTTTTATAACACTACTGGCACGTGAATGATACGGTGAAGTTCCTCTGATTTTAACTTTTGAAGAAAACGTGATTTTTTCTTCTTTTTCTTTTAAAGGTTCTTCCAAAACAGGGGACTTCCCTTCAAGCATACTATACTTTGATAACAAACTCTCGATAATGTCTCTCTCTTCCGGCAATAATGGGTCACTTAATCGATGCTGCTTTTCGGGTTTCGAATCTAATCCCGGTTTAGTCCGATTCGGATCAATATCATCTGTTTCAAGTTCGTCAATACTATCATGTAACTTTCGTAAAACGTTATAAATTTCGGCCGATGTTTGATTATTAACCGGAATCATTTCCGTGACAGGAGAATCCAAGACGTTGTATGCACTATTACTCTTACTGCTACGTTTACTAGAGAGCGTCGTGCCGACACTACTCCTCGCACTATTCCGTTGACTCGATAACGCACTTAACCGTTCCAATAATGCTCGATCACCGGTGAAACGTCTTTTGGGAGACCTGGGTACGACTTGGGTTTCTTCTAAAGGAGCCAATGGCTGTTCATCAATATGAGCGTTATTTTGCTCTGTCTTTCTGATGAATTTTTCTCGTGACTTGAGAAGCAATAAGCGTTTCATGGTCGTTGGTGAATAATCAGAATCATCAGTGTACGTTCGTTGGAGACCGTATAATTGTGTTCTAAACATAACAAAATGTGTTATAAAAACAGTGTTAAAATCAAGGCTTTTCGTCAGAGACGGAAAATAAATGTTACGCAGATAATTAGCACATAATCTTGAAATTTTGGTAGTATTTTTAAGAAGAGGACCAAAATCTTTCAAATCGCATACAAACCTCATGCTATCTTTTTTTCTCGTCCAGAATCAAAATGGAAGCTTTTCGTTGAAGATGAACACTCTCTGATTTCTTTAAGGCTCCTCTTACACCGCGTCCACTACCTCTGAGTCTTTTCTTGATCGAATTTAAGGCACAGTACACCTCATGGCGCTTAGGATGAACATCTAAATATTTTGACCATGTGTCTTTAGCTTTAGGGTCTTTCTTCTTTTTACGTTTATGATGATTGTTGCTCTTAACCATGGACACATAAGAAGACGGGCGTGAAGTAGGGGGCGTGACTGATTATTAGAGATAAGAGATACTTTGGGCGTCTGCTGGGGCGTTAGTTGAGAGTCCAATACTTGTGCTTCTTCTGGAATAGTTGCTCTTTCAATGTCAATTACAATATCAGGCGGTTGTGGGCGGCGGCGAATAATACTTAAAGAGGCGGTGGGCGGGTCACCTTGCTCTTCAGATTTTCGGCGCTCAATAACAGTCGTTCTCGAACTGGAGATGGTTTGTTTGTTCTAGAAAGTTTCGAATGTTCAGTCATGTTGCTTTTGGTTCGATGTAATTTATTGTCAATGTTAATGTCATGGTGACGGTCAGGAAGAAGCATGGATTTTGGACGCCATCTTGAATAGGGTTTCGATTCCTCTTCGACCCCTTCTTCGATAAAACCTGAAAAAACAAAATGGAAATTGTTTCAATTTTTTCTGAAAAGACCAAAACATCGTTGTTACATCCACAACATCAAACTATCTACATTGAAGGATCTGAGCAATCGAAGCACCCATTGGCTTTCAATCACTTCCCTTACATAATGCTAAATATTTTAGGTTTCAGTCTACATTTTACTTGCATGCTATCAAAAGCTTACACAAACGGCTTGGAAGATAAACAGACGAGGCTTTTGTGAAAAACTTATAGTTTAACTTTAAAGTAGCTCGGAATCATAGCTGGCTTGAAGGAGAGCAAAGCGAGACTCGATGCCCTTTATTGCTTTCTCCCAGTTATTTTTGCGCCAAACTTATAGCATTTTGGACATGCCATGAGTTAAACGAGTTAGAGGTTAAAGTCTGAGTTAAACGAGTTAGAGTTTAAGTCTGAGTTAAACGAGTTGAGTTAGAGGTTAAAGTCTGAGTTTACGAGTTAGAGGTTAAAGTCTGAGTTTATAAACGAGTTAGAGGTTAAAGTCTGAGTTAAACGAGTTAGAGGTTAAAGTCTGAGTTATACGAGTTAGAGGTTAAAGTCTGAGTTAAACGAGTTAGAGGTTAAAGTCTGAGTTAAACGAATTAGAGGTTAAAGTCTGAGTTAAACGAGTTAGAGGTTAAAGTCTAAGTTAAACGAGTTAGAGGTTAAAGTCTGAGTTATACTAGTTAGAGGTTAGAGTCTGAAAGCCTACCAGTCGACTTGTTGAAAATAATTACCTGTGAAAGTCTTTCTTCTTTGAGCAAAAGCTTTTCTCCATTGGCGTTTCTTTTTAGCGCTACTTCGGAAGGGAACAGTATCACCATTCATGGATGGACTATCATTGTTATTGTCAAAAGAATTCGTTTTCGATGTCAATCCTGATTGAAGTTTGGTGAGAACTGAAGTGAAGGAATTTTGTTGGAAAGATAGTTTGGGTCTTGGTTGACGAAGTTCGAGTGTTGGATCGATATCTTCGTCATTTGAACTATTTTCTGTTTCGTCATATGTCTCATCATTGAAATCTGTGAACAGAAATAAGAAAAAGTTACTTCACTACTTACACTGTAGTCGCTTATAATCCGTGTAATACAGTAATAAGGGTATATGATAATACGATAATTGTTATGGGATAACATCCAGTTTGTTCAATTTCTCCCTTCCATTTAGTACTGTAAGGTCCAGAATCTTTTCACTAATTCCCCTCCATTCCTATCCGTCAATGAATATAAACTAGAGGTCAAATAAATATAGGTTTAAGCTATTTTTTGTAATTTTACAACCTCTATTGGAGAAGCCTGGAGGCCGAGACGAGTCTTATAGAAAAAAAGTGTTACCATTAGAATTCACTGTATTTGAACGCTTGCGATCCACCCATTCACCATCCACCTGCGAATGGTCTTTCAATGGTTCATAAGTGGGGCGTTTCGGGCGCCCACCATCCTTTTCATTGACGCCCTCTTGAGGTGTTTGGGCGTAATGTTCACCCTTGTATTGATACTGATGCTCAACAAGCTTGAAAAGACGGTTGCGTTCTTCTTCCTCTGCTTCGCGTTTTTTACGATAATAATTTTCGAATAACGAGTTGTAACAACTACAGGGAGAAAAAGCGAAAATTTCAATTATTTTGTACCCACCACAGCAATCATATTCTTTTACAAACTATATATAGGCTAACTGTTCACAGTTTTCCCGTGGAAGTGTGTGCAGTTTTTAATGCGCTAAAAAGACCATTTTAAAGCTCATTTTTTTTTTAATCCTGAGAATATCTCACAATTTAATTTCGCGGATTTTTCAAAAAAAACTGTTCCCGCGAAAATTCCTTCCCTTAATGTAATGTAATTTACTAAAAATTGGTTAATGTGAAAAACTACCTTCTAATGGACTGAGTTATTGCTTGCCAATAATTCTTCTTTCGTTTATCCCATTTACGCTTTGAGTATTTAATTTCAAGGACGACCACAGATGCCAATAGAAATGTAATCAACATCACCAATAAGATGAACATACTGACATATGGATTACGTTCGCTGAATCCAAACTCTGACAGAACAACGATACCTACAATAGACAAAGAAATAGAATCTGTTTGAGGTGCCAAAATGTATTTGTGTGCGCATTAATGAATAAATTTGGTACTGAAATGAGATTTGAACTCACGACTTTTACATTACAAGTGCAATTGAGCTGAGTCAGAGAGAGAGTTGCTGAGACGTCTTTGCTGTGGTGACTCTAACATGGTTGGAGGCATTGCATAAAATGATATTTAGAATATCCGAAATTTTGAAGTCTTTTTTTTCATTTTTCTGCGTCGGCAATCAGTTAGCTCTTATACTATAAGTCACGGCTTTTTTATACGCAGTGTCGTCTATTCCACTTTGCGAACGAATGTGTAGAATCCAAACATTCGATTTTTGACGTTGCTTTAAACTACTCTTGCAGTAGAGAAATAGTCGAACGTGCGCACCGCACTGGGCTCAACTTCAGATTTTCCCGTTATTAGAAGGCCCAATTGTAACATTTCAAATATTTAGTATTAGGTAGCAAATATACTTTGTCCGTTTTGGCTGAAATTTGGTACACTTGTTCCTTGGGTGAATACCTGGGGGTGTTTTTATCTTAATTTTTTCATTTTTTTATGTGCGTTAGAATAGTGTCCTCGTCCTAAGAGCCTTTCAAAATAAATAACTTAGGAGAAAATTCCTCAAACCTTTTGTGGCTTTTGTTCACACGTTGCTCTGAAAAATTAATTTCCCACAATTTATCATATACGAAAATTGATTTTAAAATTTATCAAGATATTAAAGTTTTCTTGGGTTCACAAATGTTTACATATATACCTATTCTTAAAGTCTACCATCATAGCTTTACAGTCACTATCCACAGACAAGTTTAAAATATCCCGATCAAAGGGTCTGACAATTGTGAGATCAGCCAATCTCCGAACTCTGCTCAATGGCACATAAACATTTTTGCAGTCTCCAGGCTGCCCCAAAGTCTTAGCCTCGTTTTGGCGAAAAACTCGTCCCCAGGCCCCAAAAATCAAAATTTTCAAAAAATGAAAAAAAAACGCCCCCAGATATTCACCCAAGGAACAAGTGTGCCAAATTTCAGCCAAATCCGACCTTTTTTGAAGTGTCCAGGCTGCCAGCCTCGTTTTGGTGAAAAACTCGTCCCTAGGCCCCAAAAATCAAAATTTTCAAAAAATGAAAAAATCACCCCCAGATATTCACCCAAGGAACAAGTGTGCCAAATTTCAGCCAAATCCGACCTTTTTTGAAGTGTCCAGGCTGCCAGCCTCGTTTTGGTGAAAAAACTCGTCCCCAGGCCCCAAAAATCAAAATTTTCAAAAAATGAAAAAAATACCCCCAGATATTCACCCAAGGAACAAGTGTGCCAAATTTCAACCAAATCCGACCTTTCTTGAAGTGTCCAGGCTTCCCCAAAGTTTTAGCCTCGTTTTGGCGAAAAACTCGTCCCCAGGCCCCAAAAATCAAAATTTTCAAAAAATGAAAAAAATACCCCCAGATATTCACCCAAGGAACAAGTGTGCCAAATTTCAGCCAAATCCGACCTTTTTTGAAGTGTCCAGCCTGCCCTAAAGTTTTCGGACGGACATACAGACATACAGACATACATACAGACATTCTCAGATTATAGCTCAACTGAAGTTGAGAACATTGAAGTTGTGTCAGAACAATTGAGATGAAAAATCCCGGATTTTGATGAGGTGCTCGCTAGGAATCAGAAGACGGTAGACCTTGAAACACTGAAAGACATCTTCACACCCCCTTCGCACTTACCAGTAGTAGTTTGACATTCTAGAGGTGAATCCCATTTGCATTGAAAGGTGACATCAGTTATCAAAACTTTCATCATACCACTGTAAGCCCAATGCGTTGGGTTGATATAGAATAACCAGTAATATATCCAAGGCATCTGTGGTTCAGGTACAAGAAATCCACCGGCGAACCCAGCCACAGCTATCGAGAGAGCAAGTTTGGTTACAGGACTATGAAAAGTGTCATTTTGAAAGTCAATCATCAATTGATTAAAGCAATACTTAAGACCGGAGGGCGACCCGGAAGCTCTTTCAACAGCTAGATAGATAAGGAAAGGTAGATAAGGAAAGGATCACAGCGTTCTCGATATTCATGAATCTAGGATGGGAAGGATCAACCGTTCACACTGTGGAAATATCTATTTCTGAGACCACGGGATTTTAACATCAAAGCGCATATACTAGGCCTTGAATGTTAGAACGTCATGAGAAGAATCAATCTTTCTAACTGAAGAAATAAGAGAACAACGAGTGCAATTAGCAAAGACGCAAAAATAAATACAAACGATCGCTCAAAATCCACATCTTCATTACCAAGAAGAAAAGTTATTCAAATGTTATTATTACCTGATACAGCGGTGATACGAGGGTCGAATAGCGCGGCGTGCAACAAGCAACAAGCGGTGAAAACAATGATCGCTATCCAGGCTTGATTCAATTGCAAATGAATTAACGTAGTCAAACAAAATTTCCATAAGACATAATCCTGTATAGAACACAGATAAATGATAGCGCACGACATGATAAGCGGGATGGAGGATTTCGAAAACGTCCGAATGAACACGTGAAGGATAAGCTCTGTTGAATGGCCAATTCCGTCTGCTTTTTCAAGTTCGAACAGCGCGAACGCTTTATGTAAATGACCATGAATAACGGATGCCAGAAAGAGTTGACTTGCACACGAGAAAACCATGTAACAAGACATGAGTAGAACGCCTTTGTGTGTTTTCCAATAACAAGTACCTAAGTTGAATACAAGTGAAATAAATGTTAGTCTAGTTTAGACGGACTTTCTGCCATGTCTACTCTAAGTGTTAGAGTGGGCCAAAGAAGGGGAGACATTGAGTTATTAGTATAATCTTTACTTGAAAAAGCTAAAGAGAAGTCATTGAAACAACTCCCTCAAATTCGAACCTCTTTAATAACTTATAACTCAAACCTTTCCGTAATTCGGACTAAATATTGAAATTTCTTACACAAATACTCTCCGTGTTTCGAACTTTTCATCAATTCAAAATAAAGACTACTTGAAGAGTCTATTTTTTAATACTGCAAAACACTCCATAACATATGAATCTCCTGATGTATCACAAAACGGATCCAGTTTTTAAAAACGGTATCCCTTGGTTGGCAGATTAAGCAGACTAATACTTCCATTTACTCTAAGGTACCACTTATCAATTTTCGAAAAAATTCAGACCGCCCCCCCCCCCGTTTATTCATTTCTGAAAAATTTTGGACCCCCCCCCCCCCCCCCCCATACTATTTCGGACATTAGAGAAGTTACAAAGAAAAATAGCAAATCGATGCACTGGTCCAAACGGGAAATATTTACAGCCTTGAGCTAAGCAAGATGACAAATCATTCCGTACATATTCGTTCTGCTTTTTTTCAGAGAATTGTGGGAATCGTCACGGAATCTGTCTTTAACTTAAATAAACTTACCAAGAGCGAGTCCATATAGCAAATAAATCAATGGGAAGTAGAAGGATTGTGATAATGTTTGAGATGCGGAAGTTCTACCATCCAAAGCCAACAAACGATTCTGAATGCTCGATGTTTGTCTAAAGAGCAAATTTGATAGAAGAATGTGTTATTAACAGAATGCAATACATTTTATAAAAAAGTATACTATTTGAGAAAGTGTCATATGCACCTAAGAGCACACATAGTCATGACATTCGATGGAAGTTAGATTGTGGACCTGATACTAATAGGAAATTTGTTTTGTCTTTGAAAACATGATGAGGAAGCTGTGACGTGGCAGGATTGAGAATCAGGCACTGCATCGATGAATTCCAACTTTCATTATCTTACAGTACCTCTGTTCACAAGACTACTGACTATTCACAAGATGAACATATTTCTTAACGAAAATTTAATGCGCAAAAGACTTATATTTGTTCACTTAAAAAATGCCAAAAAGTACGAATTAAAACGGTCAAAAATAATACAGCTCACTTTTGAAATTTCATACTGAGTGTCTTTTGAGGATGTCGGCGTGCGCGTGCAATCGCACGATTGATCGCTTGTATTTCTCCTGATTGTAGGTAATAATCTAAAATGCTTTTCTGCGCTTCTGGATTTGTAAGCACATCCATGATACTGTCAGCTGGGTTTGATGCATCAAATGTCTAGTAAAACAAAAAAAATTATAGGGACAGTCAGATGGTTTGAGATTTTTTGCCTGAAGAAACCCTCTGTGGTTTTGAGTAAATTTGCCAAGTATTTTTGTCTTGAACTATATTCGAGATATCACAAATCTAAAATTTCTGAAAATGGGTTCTAACACGGTTTTTACGTTGAAATTTCGTTGTTTTTAATAAAAGTCAAAAACTTGTAACTTTAATTATCTCGACTTTGCTCAAAATACAATAGAAGGATTCCACATTCAAAATATCCCAAACTATCTGATTTTCCCTTTAACGTTAGTCAATCACTTTGGTAACAAACACAGGAAAGATTCGACGGATTCACCATAACTTTTTTGTGAATTCAAGATAAGAGCTCTAATACTTCACGATGAAAAGCTGGAGATTTTAAAAACATTGCAGCTTTTCATCGTGATTTCGTAAAAATGATAGCAAGAAAATTAGTTAGATATCAAGGGAAGAGCATGAGGATCAAAGTTATAGTCTAATGTATACAGACATAGTGGGGCGGTTGTTTTGATGCTTCATGAATTACGTCAAGAACACCACTTGCCTCGTATTCAAACCATTTCCATGGTAATTTTATGTCCCTTGATAAACATTTAATGATGCTTTTAATTATCTAATTACAAACTCCGCTGGGAGTTAATAACCATGACAATAATTTCAAAACGAGGTATATTCGTGACGTAATTTACGAAAAGGTCTATTAAAGCAAAAAAGGAATATCAAGCCAAACCTGGCAAATAGCATGGCATTGTAAAACTTACTTGACCAGAATCCTTTAGAGCTTCGGCAATCATTGTTGGTGCGATAATGGGTGAACCGAAGTAAGCAACCTTGAAAGTAATTATAAAGTTGATTTGTCAAGACAATGGTCTTTTGAAATTCTAACAGAATATAACAGTTAGTCTATCCAGGGGGGGTCTCAAAGCGACCTTTCACTAGTGCATACACCCTTCGGTCATTTTGCCTGGATACCCCACCCCTAACCTTTCCAATTCAATCTTAAATTTGAAGTAATTTGTACATGCAATTACTAAGTAGACATTGAAAATTGACTGAAACTAATAAACCTCAAAGAAATTGACAATAAGGCTAAGAACCAATAAAGTACATTAATCTAAATAAGTTTGAGTTTATCGGACCAGTGATATTCATATTGGATCATAAATCTCGTGATCCTAACAACGATAAACTATGAAGGTACAAGAACTATGTGACAAGAACCTGTAACATACCTGGCCTTCGCAAAGCAACAAGATAGCATCAAACATGTGAAAGATTTCTATTCTCGGTTGATGAATAGTAACAACTACCAGACGTCCGGATAAAGTCAAACTGTGTAGTGTTTCCAGTAATTCCAATGAAGAAGCGGAGTCTAAACCAGATGTTGGTTCATCCAAAAATATGACACTTGGCAAATCTAATAGTTGAAGGGCGATGCATAAACGACGTTTCTGAAAGAAATTGCAATATAGAAAAAAAGTTAAAATGTGTTTTTTTTGGAAAAATTATAATGGGTTTTTTTCATGTTTTGTTAAATTATGTAACATCCAGCGCCATTATGGAAGCTGACCTTTGATTAGCGTATGGGATCACCTCTACAGATTCGAACGTTTGCTTACATGAAAACCCCGATATTACATTAAGGGAACTATTCGGTCACACAAAACTACAAAATCCTTACTTGTCTTCATGAATCCAAATTCAACTTAAATATTATTCTCGTCTCTTAACCTCGCAAAATCATATAAATGATTTTCAACATTTAGGCGTCTTAATTCATAACGTACAGACACGTTACAAAATTGTCAGACACCTTCAAACTGTCTCATAGTAAAGATATATCCTTTGAAGGGCATAAGAAATATTGAAAAATTTCACCACAAGGGTGCACTGTTATATTACTTATTTTGACTTGAAACGAACGGATCGCGTACATTCCCTCCTCGGGCAAAGAACAAAACATACTGAGAAATGATAGATACCTGTCCACCACTGAGACCACCTCCAGTAAAGGAATTATCACCAACAACAACGTCTGCTACGTCATACAGACCACACTAAAAAGTAGAAGAATGTAAATTAATAGGAATATAGGAATGATATAAGTCAACAAAACACGTTCGTTTAGTACCAGGAAAAACCTTTAAGAACGATTGACCCGAGAAATATCACCACAGGAAGAATTCTTACGAATAAAGATCCCCGGAAACATTAAGTAATACAGTACCAGTAATTAACAATCGTCCCCTTCTAGGAAGAATGAGTGATCTACAGGCTAGCTTATTTATATCAGATAGACAATCGCGTGTGCTTCAACAAGGAGTGATCACAGGCTAAAAAAGAAGAACCGCGTCAATGACGAAGGGCAATGAAGTATAAGCCCGAAGGGCTATAAGTTGTGAACTTTCTTGGTAGGATTTGAAGGCATTAAATCCGTCATCAAAAATTACGGCGCACATTTTAGAGGCTTCGCTTTTTCTTGACTGAGAAAAGTTAAAGATTCGCTTCTAGCCCTTCGGGCTTATACTTCATCGGCGAAAGGTCTTTCTTCCCAAAAGTCGATCTTAGAAATTATTTATTAAAAGTCGGAAATGGAAATTGCGAAGTATCTAAGTCATGTATCAGCAATGAAATCTACCGACCTGTCCAAGGACTTGCTCAACACGCCACATTTTATCTTGCATTTTCATCTTCATTGGTAATCTCATCATTGCGCTGTACGTCAAATTCTGCCGCACCGTCAGTTCTTCATGGTAAGGTGTAGCTAGTTGGAGAACGTATCCACTGTTTTTGATGAACCATTCCCGTGTCTCGTCCGCTGGTAAACCGTTGATGAAAATATTTGACTGTTGAAAAGAAATTAAAACACAATGAATAAGTCTTCATAATTCAAACGCGCAAATTGTTTGTTTAATGTTTAGGTTTATAAAGGCATTTTTAACTGAAGGACAAAAGAAACTTGTTCAAGTTAAGGAGACATTCGAGTTATAGATGTTCGAGACTCAATTGTACAAGGTTTTCAAGTATAATTCGTTCTCCTGATCCTCAACCGGTCGGTTTAGAAAACTACCATGCATAATGCCCTGCTTTTTAGCCCACGTGCCAACTCAGTCGAGATTGACAATTTGTTCATAGTTGAGATGGGGACACACATTTAAATAAAAAAATTATTTGAAGTTTTGAAGCTACGGAGTGTTGTGATTTGGGTTTAAATATATCTGCTTTTCAAAGTTTACTAGTTCAATTAAGGCTTTCAAGGTCCCTGCTCATTACCCCTTTGTGGTGTAGAAGGTACTTTATGGACTTTTTGAGAAAGGTTTACTCTTTTGGTTCATCATGAAAATACAATACAGTCTCCAAATGTTCTTAACTTTTTAAGTTTTAAGCCTTAAAAACTTTCTTAACATGTTCTTATTTTCACCATTTTATAAGTATTTTTGGTCATTTTCCTAAGAAATCGGATGTTTTAGAGTCCGGAAAGCATTACAATGTTCTCAACTTGTTCTTAATATTTTGGTCATTGAAATCTTATGTTCTTATAATAGGTTTGTCTTGTAAAGGTAAGGTAAACATAAGAATACGGAGGGGATGAATTTGTTATTTTGAACGACAATATTTTAATCAAGATATCTAAAACCTCAGAGCTTGCTTGATTGGCATAACGCTCGCTATAAAACAAGACATTATAGCCAATATAGATAAAGTGGATAAAACGTGGTATCTTATAATTACGTTAAATTAATTAGGTCGGATTGTATGTAATTTGTCAAGATCTAATTATTGCAAATTGATTCCTTTGGAAATCATCAGTTCGTTTATTATCAAATACGTCTTTTTTATAAGAACATTCAATTTTTAAGCCATGGGATCCTCTTTACACTCTAAGTTTTTAACCAAAAAATGTTCTTTATATGTTCTTATTTTCACAAACAAGTAATTTCATGCAATTTTTTAAGAAATCGGGTGTTTAATAATGAAGGAAGACTTGATATGTTTTTAGCTTGTTCTTAAAATTTAAGCCGTCGAAGAGATGTATGTTCTTGTACAGTTTATTCATATTAAAACGTGAATAATATTGCTACGTCTGAAGGATGATCAAATACAGATTAACCCTCTAATTCCAAAAGGCTGAGGTCCAAGTGAGGACCCCGAGTCCGAAACTTATTGGTCATATAAACAAAGTTTCCTAGTGAGAAAAAAGTATAGCAATTACTTCCCATGGTAATCTCAACATATACTCTCAAGCTACAAGCTTCTATGTCTATGTCTACAACATCAATGTTTTGAATTAAAAGTGATATAGTAAAGACGATAAATATATACCGATATATACCTCAGCTTCTTCGAAGTGTTTTCCTTGCAGTGATCACGTCCAATAAAGTTGTTTTTCCACTTCCGCTAGGACCCATTATGGCCACCAATTGGCCAGGATTGAAGTATGCCGTAACCCCTAAAAGTCAATTAAGGAATTATATACAAATAAATACGTAAAAAGATAAAAAAGATCGCTGCGGATTTTCTGTGAATTGAAGTAAATGACAACGCTTACAAACAATTTATATAATTTAAATAATTTGTCAAAATAGGCAATTTCACGGTTAAAATGAATCAAGGATAATCAGGACTGATTGCGCGCCCATAGGGGCCTGGTTAAACGCGAATTCGCTAAATTCGGTTCCCTTAAAAGTAGGTAGTATAAAATCGCAAATCATTACCTTTGATAATCTTTTTATTCATAGCGTAGGAGCTAC
>NW_027103263.1:0-28793 GCF_902728285.1 Clytia hemisphaerica | reverse complement strand
CAACAAAGTGGTTCGGATGGCGGGGAGTTAAAGACAAGGACATTCAGAAACAAACCAAACAATCTCCCTGCGACGTTTTTCCATGACATGAAAAACGATATCAATTCGTCCAAAAGCATGTCCAACTCAATCCTAGTCAACTAAAGTGTATTCACTTTCACGACATGCCTCTAAATATAAAAAGAAGAGCTGGAATTGAACGACATCCACTCATTTAGAAGCATGTCGTAAAATAAAGCTTCCATGGAAATTTGCTTGGATACAAACTAAGAGAGAAATTACCGGTTACACATTCTTCGAACGACTTTCTCCCAAAGTTCATAAACACAGACTAAGCATTTCCCCATTGTTCATTCTTTAATGACATGGTCCATAAGAACATGATTTCGAAATAAACAATAACAATTTTTTCAAAAGCTTGTCGAAAACTTAAACTTAAATAGATAGAAAGAACGTAACCTAAAGTATGACACTTTGGTACCTAAGGTTGATTGAAGGAAGATTATCATTTTTAGTCACCAATCGGAATCTTCATTCGTGTCGAAGACTCAAAATAAGATGAAAAAATTTTGGGAAAAAATAAGCTTTATTGTTACTTAGAGATCGCAGACGAAGAAGTTGCTTAAATATCCAGAGATTTGAGAAATTCGAATTGCCTTATGAACCATCAAGAAGCTTCCATGAATTTGAAATCATCAGCCTTTTTGATTGTGCTCACAAGGGAAAACAACGAAGGTTTCACCGGAAAATCTAAATTATTAGATATTTACAAATATCTTTAGAGAATCTCCTCGCCTTATGAACAAGTTGAAAAGATGTGATGATTTGAAATCACCATCCTATTTCATTGTGCTCATAAGAGAAAGCACCAAAAGTTTTCGCAATATTGCTACTTAGAAATTGATATCCAAAAGTTGCTTAAATATTAAGGTATTTCCACTTTTCTTATGAGCGCATGAAAAAACCTTGATGAATTTGAAATCATCTGCCTTTTTGATTGTGTTCACAAAAGAAAGCATCAAATGTTTTTGCAATATTGTTTCCCAGAGATCGCAGACAAAGATGCTTAAATATCCAGATATTGTGAAATAATAATCGAATTCCCTTATGAGCTTCTCTAAAAGCGTTGGCTGATTCGAAATCACCATCCTTTTAGATTGTGCTCACAAAAGTAAGCACCAAATGCTTTTGCAATATTGTTTCTCAGAGATCGCAGACAAAGATGCTTAAATATCCAGATATTGTGAAATAATAATCGAATTCCCTTATGAGCTTATCTAAAAGCGTCGGTGAATTTGAAATCACCAGCCTTTTAGATTGTGCTCACAAAAGAAAGCATCAAATGCTTTTGCAATATTGTTTCTCAGAGATCGCAGACAAAGATGCTTAAATATCCAGATATTGTGAAATAATAATCGAATTCCCTTATGAGCTTATCTAAAAGCGTCGGTGAATTTGAAATCACCAGCCTTTTAGATTGTGCTCACAAAAGAAAGCACTAAATTATTTCGGCTTTCGCAATATTGTTTCTCAGAGATCGCAGACAAAGATGCTTAAATATCCAGATATTTTGAAATAATAATCGAATTCCCTTATGAGCTTATCTAAAAGTGTCGGTGAATTTGAAATCACCAGCCTTTTAGATTGTACTCACAAAAGAAAGCAGCAAATGTTTTCGGTTTTCGCAATATTGTTTCTCAGAGATCGCAGACAAATATGCTTAAATATCCAGATATTTTGAAATAATAATCGAATTCCCTTATGAGCTTCTCTAAAAGCGTCGGTTGATTCGAAATCACCATCCTTTTAGATTGTGCTCACAAAAGAAAGCATCAAATGCTTTCGCAATATTGTTTCTCAGAGATCGCAGACAAAGATGCTTAAATATCCAGATATTGTGAAATAATAATCAAATTCCCTTATGAGCTTCTCTAAAAGCGTCGGTGAATTTGAAATCACCAGCCTTTTAGATTTTGCTCACAAGAGAAAGCACCAAAAGTTATCGTTTTTTTTTATTACCAATGCTCGTAAGACGAATGATGGTTGATTCATACAATAATATTTCGAAGTCTAAGCTGCTTCTCTTGTGATAATAATCGAATTCCCTTACGAGCTTATCTAAAAGCGTCGGTGAATTTGAAATCACCAGCCTTTTAGATTGTACTCACAAAAGAAAGCACCAAATGTTTTCGGTTTTCGCAATATTGTTTCTCAGAGATCGCAGACAAATATGCTTAAATATCCGGATATTTTGAAATAATAATCGAATTCCCTTATGAGCTTCTCTAAAAGCGTCGGTTGATTCGAAATCACCATCCTTTTAGATTGTGCTCACAAAAGAAAGCATCAAATGCTTTCGCAATATTGTTTCTCAGAGATCGCAGACAAAGATGCTTAAATATCCAGATATTGTGAAATAATAATCGAATTCCCTTACGAGCTTATCTAAAAGCGTCGGTGAATTTGAAATCACCAGCCTTTTAGATTGTGCTCACAAAAGAAAGCACCAAATGTTTTCGGCTTTCGCAATATTGTCTTAGAGATCGCAGACAAAGATGCTTAAATATCAAGATATTTTGAAATAATAATCATATTCCCTTATGAGCTTATCTAAAAGCGTCGGTGAATTTGAAATCACCAGCCTTTTAGATTGTGCTCACAAAAGAAAGCACCAAATGTTTTCGGTTTTCGCAATATTGTTCTTGTTTCTCAGAGATCGCAGACAAAGATGCTTAAATATCCGGATATTTTGAAATAATAATCGAATTCCCTTATGAGCTTATCTAAAAGCGTCGGTGAATTTGAAATCACCAGCCTTTTAGATTGTGCTCACAAAAGAAAGCACCAAATGTTTTCGGTTTTCGCAATATTGTTTCTCAGAGATCGCAGACAAAGATGCTTAAATATCCGGATATTTTGAAATAATAATCGAATTCCCTTATGAGCTTCTCTAAAAGCGACGGTGAATTTGAAATCACCAGCCTTTTAGATTGTGCTCACAAAAGAAAGCACCAAATGTTTTCGCAATATTGTTTCTCAGAGATCGCAGACAAAGATGCTTAAATATCCAGATATTGTGAAATAATAATCGAATTCCCTTACGAGCTTATCTAAAAGCGTCGGTGAATTTGAAATCACCAGCCTTTTAGATTGTGCTCACAAAAGAAAGCACCAAATGTTTTCGGCTTTCGCAATATTGTCTTAGAGATCGCAGACAAAGATGCTTAAATATCAAGATATTTTGAAATAATAATCATATTCCCTTATGAGCTTCTCTAAAAGCGTCGGTGAATTTGAAATCACCAGCCTTTTAGATTGTGCTCACAAAAGAAAGCACCAAATGTTTTCGGTTTTCGCAATATTGTTTCTCAGAGATCGCAGACAAAGATGCTTAAATATCCGGATATTTTGAAATAATAATCGAATTCCCTTATGAGCTTATCTAAAAGCGTCGGTGAATTTGAAATCACCAGCCTTTTAGATTGTGCTCACAAAAGAAAGCACCAAATGTTTTCGGCTTTCGCAATATTGTCTTAGAGATCGCAGACAAAGATGCTTAAATATCAAGATATTTTGAAATAATAATCATATTCCCTTATGAGCTTCTCTAAAAGCGTCGGTGAATTTGAAATCACCAGCCTTTTAGATTGTGCTCACAAAAGAAAGCACCAAATGTTTTCGGCTTTCGCAATATTGTTTCTCAGAGATCGCAGACAAAGATGCTTAAATATCAAGATATTTTGAAATAATAATCATATTCCCTTATGAGCTTCTCTAAAAGCGTCGGTGAATTTGAAATCACCAGCCTTTTAGATTGTGCTCACAAAAGAAAGCACCAAATGTTTTCGGTTTTCGCAATATTGTTTCTCAGAGATCGCAGACAAAGATGCTTAAATATCCGGATATTTTGAAATAATAATCGAATTCCCTTATGAGCTTATCTAAAAGCGTCGGTGAATTTGAAATCACCAGCCTTTTAGATTGTGCTCACAAAAGAAAGCACCAAATGTTTTCGGTTTTCGCAATATTGTTTCTCAGAGATCGCAGACAAAGATGCTTAAATATCCGGATATTTTGAAATAATAATCGAATTCCCTTATGAGCTTATCTAAAAGTGTCGGTGAATTTGAAATCACCAGCCTTTTAGATTGTGCTCACAAAAGAAAGCACCAAATGTTTTCGGTTTTCGCAATATTGTTTCTCAGAGATCGCAGACAAAGATGCTTAAATATCCGGATATTTTGAAATAATAATCGAATTCCCTTATGAGCTTATCTAAAAGCGTCGGTGAATTTGAAATCACCAGCCTTTTAGATTGTGCTCACAAAAGAAAGCATCAAATGTTTTCTCAATATTGTTTCTCAGAGATCGAACAAAGTTGTTAAATATCCAGATATTGTGAAATAATAATCGAATTCCCTTATGAGCTTCTCTAAAAGCGTCGGTTGATTCGAAATCACCAGCCTTTTAGATTGTGCTCACAAAAGAAAGCACCAAATGTTTTCGCAATATTGTTTCTCAGAGATCGCAGACAAAGATGCTTAAATATCCAGATATTGTGAAATAATAATCGAATTCCCTTATGAGCTTCTCTAAAAGCGTTTGGGAATTTGAAATTACCAGCCTTTTAGATTTTGCTCACAAGAGAAAGCACCAAAAGTTATCGTTTTTTTTATTACCTACGCTCGTAAGACGAATGATGGTTGATTCATGCAATAATATTTCGAAGTCTAAGCTGCTTCTCTTGTGAGTATGAAACCAAAAATGAAGAGAATAATTGTCAATCATTCTTCATTTTCAACATACTCACAAGACAAGCTTTAAATCTTATTCTACATGGCGTACCATTATACAACCGTCGGAAGTAAAAGACGTAACATCTCTTCTGAAGTGTTTCACCTTTCGCGTAAGATTTCATGATATACCGATGAGGACCTAATCAATTCTTCACTGTGAAATTACAGTCGATTATCAAAGCAGAATTTAGAAACTGGAAGGTCACTCACTCATTTCTTTCAAGAGCCAACCATGTACGGCAACAATCCGCTTCGCCTTAGCATGGATAAAGAAAACGAAGGTAAATAAATGTTAACCTAAATAACTACACTACTGAATACACTACGGTAATTACACCAAATTACCTTCAATATTAGCTTCAAATTATAAAACCGTTGAGGATGCAGTTACTAAAAAGCATGGCCCAATGTCGGGAGAGGTTATTGAAGAAGTCCATACCGGACCGGGCCGAAAACCTCATGGATCGACATGTATCTTCAACTGATGACCTCTTAAAACGGTTTTTTATCTTACCATTTAACTAAAATGATACTAGAGTCCCACCATGGACCTATAACCATACGTAATAAGTCTTTTAATTTATCTAAATCATAAGAAAATATATAATATATATGAAAAAGTTGTACTTCTATTTGTGCAGTTAGGTGCTCCACAATTTGGCATTTTTTGAAAAATTTTGAACCTCCTTCACAATTAAAAACTTCAAAGAAAGAAGAAGAGAAAGCAGAAACTTTCTTCAAAATTTTAAATCGCTTAGATATTTTTATGGGTTTTATTAACAGGAAAGAGAGAAACATACTTTCTGAACGATGTGACGTCACGTAAATTGGCTTTAGCAAACAAAAAAGGGGGATTTTTAAAGCGTATTTTGAAGAGAAGCGGTGAGAGTTTTTAAAGAATGTAATGGGTGAAACAGAGTTTTATGTGATTTTTATGTATAAACATACTAATTCCCACCATTAAAATAAAATTCCAAAAAATGTTAAGTTCCCCTTTAAGACTTTATTTTTTGAAATACTTTTATATATAAATATTATAGAAGTTCGTCTTCACATTTATGAATACCTACAAAAATATTGAAAAAATTAAAAATCACGTAAAGTCATCACGTTAAAATATTAGGTCAAACCTTTTGGATCCTAGCTGTTCCTGTGAATTCCGTCCTAGCTAATCAGCAGCAGGCTCTACGTTTTCACGTCGTGCTTCGAAAAACATCGAAATCGAATTGAACGATATCCACTCATTCAAGTTTTCAGTCATCAGTTTTAACATGTGGTCATAATGCACATTCATATAAACAAGGTATAAAAATTTTTTAATTTTTTTTTTATTTGCTCTTCGATTACGATTTTGATTTTGAAGCAATACACCGTTTAGGAGTGTCGACTGCGCACGCGTCAATCCAATTTTCCATTGTTTTGATTTTAGCGATCACGGAAAATTCACTCTCCTCCGCAAAAAAACGGTAGGTAAACATCTGGTTCTCATAAGGAAACATAGCAGAAAAACGGTAGGTAAAGAACTCCTTTTAATCATAACTTCTTTTCCTCTTGATGAATTTTTGTGAAATTTTCAGGAGAGACTTATAAGATTATCATTGATATCATGTTCAAATATTATATAAATCATTCTCTTTAAAGGAGAGAAAAAAATTCACAATGTTTACATTCCTCTAACCTTTCACAGTACTAAAGTGCGCATTTTTACCTACCATTTTTACCGGGCCTCTGCAATGGAGTACCGTGAAATAGCGAGACTCCTAAACGGTGTATTTGGTTTTTTGACCACTTTGATAAAAGTCTATTTGATTTGGAAATAGAGTTATGTCTAAAGTGACTAAATCATCTCACTAAAACTGTCCTTTGAGTACCTATGAAAATTTGTTTCTTTGTCGAAAACATCACTTTTTTGTGCTCAGAAGTTGAAGCTCCCAAAAGTTTCCATTTATATACAGTAGTCTAGTATGCTACACAGTAGAAAAACAGCAAGGGATAAAATATATTTTTACAGAGGGGGTTTATCTAAAGAATCCTGCATTACTAAAAATAGACAAACATAGCTTCAGCCCCTCCTTACTTTTTTTTTTTTTTGGGGGGGGGCTAAGAAATATTTTGGCCTTTAAAGAGCCTGGGGGCTAAAATTACCAAAATATTTTGGGGGACCTAGATTGTTGGGGGGAACGTAGATAATCTGACTGAGACTCTGGGGGCTGTTCAGCTAATTCTAAAAGATGTCTTATCTTACTATTAAATCGAATATAAAAAGCAAAAGATTTGTTAACATAAATATTAATACAAGAAAAATTTAGTTTTCATTTATCAGTACCGTACTCACATATATTTTTTATTGACTTCTCTCTACGGGGGCGAGAGGAAAATGTTTTTGTTTTTTCCCCAAGTGTTAGGGGGGCCTAGCACAAGGCAATTTTTTGGGGGAGCTAAATTGTTGGGGGGACCTTACTTTGTTGGGGGGAGCTAGAAACCTGGCTGAAGCTATGACAAAAAGAACGACAAGTTTCATAAAAAACGACATATTTATATACCATTCGAAAGCTCTCGAAAAACTATATAGAAGACTTTTAAACGGTCATAGCTGATTTCCTTACCTAACTCGAGATATTTCATGCGGAAGTTACACTTTTCGCCACACTTTGGTCAAAATTGACCATAAATAGCATCTTCTGCGTAAATTATCTTGAGTTAGGTAATGAAATCGGCTATACCCGTTTAAAAGTGTTCTATATAGTTTTTCGAGAGCTTTCGAATGGTATATATTTGATAATGTCTGAAAATGAGTTTGAAATTTTCAAAAAAATTCGCCCTTAAGGTTTTGCCTGGGCGGGAAAAAAGAAATGTCCCAAAAAAGGGATGTTCCACCAGTGGGATTTTAGGGGAATTTTTCCTGAGGCATAACCATCCTATAGAGAAGGTCTGGAGAAAGTTTGAGCTAGATCTTATTGTTTTCCCGTAAATTGTGCTAAACGACCCCACTAAGAGTATCCATTTGTTTCATGCGTAAAACAATCAGCGAAGCTTCATAAAACATTAAATGCTCTCTTGTACCGGGTTGGTTTACAGTTTCATCAAGATATTGGTCGTTTTCACACTGCAGACCTTCCTTAATTAAATCCATTAACAACAAACAAAGAGATTTATGATAAATTAATACACTGGTTTATCACAGTTCTTTGTAGCTTCACGAAATGTTTTGGTAACAGATAATTGATTTTGCTTAAGCCTTCTGATTGGTCGTTTTTAATTGATAATCTAATGTGGGGGGGGGGGGTTTTCAGGGGGTACCCGATTCCGCAATTCCGCCAATTCTTTCTCCAATTTCCGTCAAACCGTCTTAAACTGAACCAGAACTCCGTCACCGAAAATTCCTTTGAAATTCAATACTTTTGTCGAAAATTCCGCAAATTTTGAATATCTTTTACCAATTCCGAAATTCCGCAATTTTTTTTGCTAAATTCCGTTTTTCCGCACTAAAATTGTCTAATTTTCCGTCTCCGTCAGAGAACCCAATTTCCGTAATTCCGTCTAAATTTTCGCCAAATTCCGCCACTCCGTCCGAGAAAAGGGCCGATTCCGCTCCTCCGCCAACCATGAACCCCCCCCCCTAATGTTCGAAATTCGTAAACGTATTGATTATAGAGTTGTAGTCCATTTTCTTGTTTATGTTAATGTATCTTCCTTAATAAAATCTTTTGTTTCAAGGGAAGCTCTACCCTACCTTTAAGACAATAGAGCTTACGACTTTTAATTAAGGAAGATCGATTAAAAGTTACAATACTACGCGTTCGACTCTTTGTTAAATGCACGTTGTTATGATCGATTTCACGAACACGAGTGTATTTCTAGTACTGGTCTCAATCAAACAAGGAATCGACTTCATAAAAACTACTTATTAATTAACTTTATATTCACAGCCAATTTTCTTTAAGCTGAAATAGAAATTTGCTATCGTGATCAAACTCATCAAAAGGCTGTGCTCAATAATAGAGCGGTAACTTATATATTCTGGAGCTTGTTGTTGACTGACAGCTAAAAACTCCGTACCTATGAACTTGACTTGAACAATTCACGTTTTTCCAATGAAAACTTGTTGCCATAGTCAAGTTCACTAATACAGCTTAGCTGAGAACTCTGTATCAATGTGCTTAACATGAACCAACGTTTCTCATCACGTGAAGAACTCCCGTCAAAAGCTCATAATAAACTGTTGCTTTTGTTAATTGAAAACGACGTCATCAAGCACTACAGATACGGACAAGCTCGATCGACTACCGATGTCAACAAATACCCATTTTCTCATATCTAGCATGTAATTCTCATCAACAACAATAAAACAAATGGATTTCAATTTAGCCCATGCTCTTTACAACAACAGTTTTACGAGTACAACCATAGAAAATAAGACAATTATTTATTTGAAAATAAGGCAATGATTTAACTTGGGCTGTCCTCACAGAACGATCTGTACTGAACTGCACGTCGAAAGGCAAAATTCTCCGACGACTTTTCCCTTACCAGAATGAACGCAATGGCTATAAGTGAAAAATCGAAGTAAAAATAATATTTAAAAATAATGTCATTTCATTCGTCGAAGTGTGCTCACAGGACAAGCTTCAATAAGCATAAGTATCAATAATTCTACGCCGAATTTTACTCACAGGACATCAATTTTACACCTTTAAGCCTTTCAGCAAAATGAATGTACTTGGCTAGTGAGCCATAATCAAGGAGGCGTTTTCAAATTCTGAAAATAACGCACCTTCGATTATGCTCACAAAACAAGCTACCCAAGAATGTCAAAGTTTTTGGTCATTTTATTTTATAATGACATCTAGGTTTCTCCCATGATAAAATATTGAATAAAGTGACTGTATTTTTTCAATTTTACCAACCTACAACTACTTAAAGTACAACGACTTCGGTAAATACTGCCAAAGCAATTGACATGCGATTATTTAAAAATACTATACACCAGTGTTCGGTTGTGTCCACAGAACAAAAAGCTTCGTGTCAAAGAGCATGTTTATTTTCGTAAAGCAAAACCAATCTGCTTACCTGATGAGCTATAGTCAACGTGACGCAAATTCTGAAAATTGGTCGACATTCGACTATGCTCACAAGACAAGCTATAAAGGCTTTGGAAGCTACCAATGTCAATTACTCTAACAAAACTAAACTCTTACCATAAGCATAACTGAGGAAGATATAAAGTTACTTGAAAATACCATGTCCTGATTTTAGTCGTTCTCACAGGACAACAGATAGTTTCAAAAAGCATGTCAATTCTACGTCGTTTAGCCGATTGTCTCAGTAAAACTAATCTACTTGACTAATGAGGCATATTAAAGGAGCCGTTTTCAAATTTTGAAAATAATGCACCTTTCGAATATGCTCACAAAACAAGCTACCCGAGAATGTCAAAGTTTATTGTCGTTGCATTTGATTACCAGGGCTACCAAGTTTTTTAAGCTACCAATATCGACTACGCAATATCGACTACCACCGTATTCTTGCTTTGGTTGTATTACAGGACAAGAGCTCCAATAATCATGTTGATTCTACACCTTTCAGCCTTTGAGCAAAATGAATCTACTTGGCTAATGAGCAATTCAAAGAGGCGTTTTCAAATTCTGAAAATAACGTACTTTTCGATTATGCTCAACACAAAAGTTCCAAGGTTCTTTTTCATCAAACTTTTCTGTGTTTTTTTTTTGTTTCACTTTTAGCGAATCGAGTGTATAATTAGCAGTTGCTTGAAAAGTTCGTACAAGATTACTTCGCAGTCTTATTTGACGTCAATTTTTTAGTGTGACGACATAAATTTAAAAAAATATTTACGTGTCATGGATGCACACCTCTACAGTCAGATATAAATGCCCTGTAGCTTTCAGTCACGTCACACTAACTTGCTGACACTTACATTACTTGGAATAAGAATGTTCAATTCGCTCCATGCCAGTAAACTTGTGATCCTTCACATGAAATGGAAAATTGTTTGTTATGATCGTTTGTGCTCGTTTGCACAGAATCTGATCAAATCACGACACTTTCACATCGTGAACTTTTGATTATAGCTAGCCAAACTTCTTTACGATACGTAACGTAAAAATTTGCTGCTATGATCAAATTCACTAATGGGAATGCACTCAAAAGGACAACCACTTCACAATCGGAAACATACTAATGATATAAAATGTAGCTTTTATGGACATCTTCTCATTTTCTAACACAAAGTTTCCTCCCTTCCTTCCTATAAGAAGTGTAAATCTGCAATTAAGAGTTAAAACTCCGTACTGGTGAATTTGAGTTTAAAAAGAAGTGCGTCTTATTATGAATCAGAGCCAAAGTTCTTCGGAATTTCTATCTATTTCTATTTCTATTTCTATTATTTGATTAGCAAAAACTTTATACAAAGTTATTCTCGCCAATGTAACAAAAAATATGATTAATAAAATGAAAAATATTAAGAATGTAGCCTAAATTTATAATATATAAATATAGAAATAAATAAAATAATAAGTAATAAATAGTAAAAATCAATTTATTATGTACATATAAAGATCTAGATAAAAATATTAGCCTCTAATCTAAAAACATTACCTCCGTGGCTCAGTATATTGGAAAGGGTGTAATCTGGCATTGATAGTTAGTCGAAGGAAAGTAAACTCGAGAAGTTGAGAAAAGCTGAAGTGAGTTGTGAATTTGTTAGAGCTTGACAAAGGTTTATATTCGCAATTGTGGGTAAAAATAAATAAGATAGCTGATGTTTAAAATTTTGAATATTTTAATAGGATTAAAAATCGCTAATTGATATTTTATCCATTTCTTTCTTAAAAACATCCAGGTCTTTTATGTTTGTCAATTTTGTTGGTAATTTGTTCCAGAGCCCCACCGTATTTGGTGTAAAAGAGTTTGCGTATATCTTTATCCTGCTTTGGATAGGGTTAAACTTTGTATTAGCACATCTTTGCTTTATTGGTATCATTTCTCTATTTACCTGTTTTGTTGAATGATATATTTCGTGTAGCATTTTTACCCGAGCTCTGCATCTACGTTCGTCTAGAGTTTCAAGGTCAGCTTTTCTTCTTAACATTGTTGGGCTTACAGTCTGTTGCCACGAGCTGTAGATCCAGCGCAAACTCTTTCTCTGAACCATTTCAATTTTAGCTTTTAAAGTTTCATTTCCAGCTGGGTCCCAAACAGTTGATGCATACTCTAATGTTGGTCTTACGAAGATTTTAAAGCATTTAAGCCGCATTTCTGGGTTACTCTTGACAAGATTTCGCTGTAGGAAGAACCTGGTATTGTTTGCTTTTGCACAGATATTTGATACATGTGTATTCCACAACAGACCTTTTTGCAAAGTCACACCAAGGTATTTCGCTTTATCAACTTTCTCAATCTCTTTTCCATGGATTTGATAATCAGCGTTGATGATCTTACGTTTGTTTGTTATCCTCAGCAGCTTGCACTTTTCTGGATGAAATTCCATTGACCATTTTTGCTCCCAAAGAACGAGTTTATTTAAATCATTTTGCAGTTGTTCTGCGTCTTTGGATGACATTATTTTCCGGTACAGGTAAGAATCGTCAGCGAATAAAGCAAGTTTTGAATTCGTTTCTAATGGCATATCATTGATATAGGCGAGAAACAGGAGGGGGCCGAGAACGGTAGCTTGGGGGACACCTGAAATGACTGCTGAATGTTTAGATGAAGTTCCTCGAACAACGACACATTGAGTTCTATCATGGAGAAAGTCTGATATCCAGTTTAGAATGTCACCGTTTATACCGTAATGTTTCAATTTCAGTATGAGTTTCCTGTGCCCAACCTTGTCAAAGGCCTTGCTAAAATCAAGCAAGATGGAATCAATTTGTTCTTTGTCATTAATTGCTTTAGCAATGTCATGAACTGTTTGGATCAGTTGGGTTTCACAAGATCTATGTTTTCTGAATCCGTGCTGGCTATTGGAGAGTATCTTTGTTCGGTCAAAATGAGACATTACGTGACTATGTATGATGTGTTCCATGATTTTACAAGTTGTAGAAGTCAAACTAACGGGTCGATAGTTCTCAGGCTTTGAACGATTTTTGTTTCCACCTTTGTATAGCGGGGTGATATTAGCTTGTTTCCAATCATTTGGTACTTTTCCTTGGTGTAATGATGCTGTAAACAATAAGACGAGAAAGTCTGAAATCTCGTCAGCACATTCTTTTAAGATCCTTGTTGATATTCCATCTGGTCCGCTCGCTTTATTTGGATCAAGGTCTTTTAAGAGTTTGGTGATGCCATTTTTGGTAAAGGTAATTTTTCCAATTGGAGGGCCTTGTGGGTCGTTAATTTCGGGTGATATTCCATCATCGGCAGAGAAAACACTAGAAAACTGTTTATTCAGTGTCTCTGCAATGCTAAGATCTTCTGTTTGAATTTGCCCGTTATTGTCTAACAGCGGACTGACTCCAACAATGTTTGTCTTTTTTGCTTTTATAAAGGAGAAGAATCTTTTAGTGTTCTTTTTATCGCTGAGTACTTTGTCTCGGATGTAATTGTTATAGGCGTTGTCGCATGTCTTTCTAGCTTCCTTTTCTGCAAGAATGTATTTGTCATAGTCCTTATCAAGTTTTGTACGTTTGTATACTCGGTAACGTCTTTTTTTCTTTCGGGTAGCACGTTTACAATCTCTATTGAACCAAGGTTGGGTGTATCTTGAAGATGTCATTTTTGTTGGAACATGTGCATCTTGAGCTGTCTGAAGAATGTCTTTGAATTGAAACCATAAAGTGTTTATTGATGTTGCGGTTGATTCAATTTCAATAAGTCTGTTTATCTTATTCTGTACTTGGTCTTTTAAAGCTGTTAAGTTTGCCCTCTTCCAAATATATATTTTGCGTTGAATAGGTTTAATTTTGGTAGGGTGACATAAAATATCTGATATAACTGCTGTATCGTGATCTCCAAAGCCGGGTAGCGGTTCACAACGTTCTATCAAACCTGGACGGTTGGTTAGGAAGAGATCAAGTACTGATTTTTTACGTGTGGTGAAGTTTACGTGTTGGGTAAGGTTTAACGTATCAAAGAGATTTAAAAAATTTTCATTTGTCTCTTTTGAGTAGTGATTTGTAGCAATTTCTTTTGAATCCCAGTTGATGTCTGGCAAATTAAAGTCTCCGCCAATTGTATTTGATTATAATGACATAGCTTTCTCCCATAAGCAAATATTGAACAAAGTGACTGCGATAACTCTCATTCTTACCAACGTACTTTTTGTTGTAAGCACAACCAAAACAAATGACATTCAGATTATTAGAAAATAACATTATGTCCTAGCTTTGGTTGTGATCACTGTACAAGCCTTGTGTTGACAACATGTTCATTTTCGTATAGTAAAATGCTTGCTTGGTGAGTCATAGTCAAAGACAGCTTTTCAAATTCGAAAATGAACCAACCTTCTACCAAGCTCACAAGACAAGCTACCATGATTGTGAGGACAATCGCATTGAATAATGTCACATTTGCCAAGTCGACATTTCTTTCGTCGAATTCTTCTCACAAGTTGAAATTCTATGCCATATAGCAAATTGTCTTAGTAGCAAAATGAATCTACTTGACTAATCTGGACTAAAGAGCCATAATCAAGGAAGCGTTTTCAAATTCTGAAAATAACGCACCCTTCAATTATGCTCACAAAACAAGTTCCAAGGTTCACAAAGCTACCGACAGTGTCTTCATACTTCAATTTGTTTTTTATAAAATCAAAGTTTTGACATTATGGCACTGAATTTGACACTGATTTCTCCCATAAGCAAGTATTGAATAAAGTGACTGTGATACCAACGTAATTCGGCTGAAAATACAACCAAAGCAAAAGACATAGTATAATTAGAATTAATACCATCATTTCCAAACTTTGGATGTGTTCACAGCGCAAAAAGCTTCGTGTCGAAGAGCATGTTCATTTTCGTATAGCAAAATCTATCTGCCTATAAATAAATATTATCTCGAGTTTATAACCAGCAAAATCTTTAACCATACTTGTGTGAACAATACTTACCTTTGAAGTCTTTTTGATTCTTAAAAATTGACATTCCAAAAATAAAAGAATTCAAAGAGAAAATTATTTGACGTCAATTTTTTCAATGACATCAATTTCTTCAATGACATCAATTTCAAATCCTTATCGAAAAAAGGTTGATACATACTGAATGTCTTTTGAACAGCTTCTTATCGAAAAAAGACTTAGAAAGATGCCCACAGACTTCCTGCCTTAGATTTCCAACGATGCTTGAGTGGAAGTCTAATTCGCATGATACAAGCTTTTAGGTCCGATTGAAATATTGAGCATATTACCTAAAATCAAATCAAAGCTGAAAGAAATTAGACTTTAGCTCTGATTGTCGTCTCATTTCAAGAGTATGGAAAAAACCGTTTAAAATCTTAATCTTTATTTCGGCCTTTTGGAACATTCTCCTAAAACAAGCTATCCTGACTTTCGATTGAGATTCGGTATCAAGATTCTGCTCTTCAAAATTTTATTCGGCATTCCAAAAACAGGGAAGAACAGCAGATAAGAAAGAACATTAGGGCAAAATATTGAATAAATATTTTCCGGCGAAAACTTTTTACTTGGATTTTCAGATTAATAACAATTGAAAATTTATTCTTCTTTTGAATGAAAGAGAAATTTTGCTGTCCCATCAAACTCACTGATGTAAGCTGAAGGTGCTATGGTACATGGGTCATCAACATGATACATGTACTGAATACAAAGGTCAGATTCAAACTTTCCAAACGGATGAACCTTCGCCCCCGATGCCATGTGAAGGGAATTGGGCAATCAGTCAAGGATAGCTAACGGGACTTTTAATCGTGTCAACACATTTGCCAGAATAGCGTAAAACAGACCGATATTCCCCCGTAATTCTTGTTACTATTGAACTTGGTTACAAACATCACTAGAAAAAGCTAACAAAGTTTTCAAAACTTTTGCTGCAGCGAGTAAGAAACTCTAACAAAAATTTTCAGCTATTAAAACACAGACCATTGCTTAGACAAACTCTTTAAATTGGATGCCCAGCTTTTGAAATCGATGCTCTACATCAATGGGCACGATCTCAAGGAGCAGATCTTCACTATGAAATGAAGACTTCGCCATCAGATCATGCCCACAAATATAGCTTTTGTTGATCAACCAACTGACTCAAGCATCGCATTCTACCAGAGTTTACAAATGTTCAATTGTGCAATAAATGACAGATATGTTAGTTTTTATAGATCTATTCTACAGTTATTTCACTAATATATCTACTCCACCGTCGGTTCTGAAATCTGACGTTTAGATTATTCTTTTAAAATTTGTTCTTAGTTATTTTTAGCCAAATTTCACTTCAAATTATTCCTTTTTGTGCGGCGAATGAACTTGAAAATACGGAACAGAAATGTTCACACTTAAACAAATAAATCTAACAAAATAAGGATGAGAAAGACATTCTGTTCTTTTAAAAACCGATAAGATAAGGAGAGGACTGATCAAATCACATTCTTATAAATCTACGGATCGTTTGAAGGATAAAAATCTCAATGATGGGAAACTTTTTTGAATGTTTCCTAATTAGTTTACAGTGTACTTCAACAGATTTATTAAGAATACTTTCCTTAAATTAACACTGCACTAATCGTTGTGCTAGTTTTTGCATCTGCAAACACATCCCTGTGTCATAAACCCGCTGGTACTCCAGCCCAATGAAGTATAAGCCCGAAGGGCTAAACAAATCCTACCAAAGTTGCGCGGCCTTGAGCGGCTCGCCTTGTTTTTACACAAATGACAGATTGAAACTAAAATTTACCACTAAATTTCGAAAAAAATATCAATCGTAAACATAGGAATTGCTAGATTCAATCTGTCGTCAAAAATACAGCGCATTTTTTAAGACTTCACTTTTTCTTGCCTGAGAAAGGTTAGAGATTGAACTCTAGCCCTTCGGGCTTCAAACTCAATGCTCCAGCCCCACTGGAAAATTTGGCAAAGATTTTGTCCCCGATAGGAAAATACCCTGGAATTTCAGCCCAACTGGGAAATTGACTTTGATTTCATATCCATTTGAAACTCAAGGCTTAAAAATTGCATTCCAAAGCCATCCCCGAAATTTTCTATTGCCACTGAAGAAAAAAAGTTCCACCGGGGCTGTGAGACAGGGGTGTGCAAACGTATGAAATATACCTTTCTTTAAATGTACCTCTTATTACCCAAGCAAACAAAGCCCAACAAATCCTCCTCTCCTTCCATCTACACCAAACGTCTTTTTTTGTTCTTTTTTGTCTTTTTTTGTGTCTTTTTTATGTCTTTTGAGTTGTTTTTTTCAATATTTGTTTTATTTGACGTCAGTTTTCTTTAAGTGACGTTGGTATTCTAAATGACTGTTCATATGGTGTGGCTGTTTGGCTCACTTGGGTGGAATCCCAGCCTCCTTTACTCTTTCGTATAACAAAAGAATACTGTTGATATGGGAGTCATGTTTGCCCACTGGTATCCCACTTGATTTGAGAATGATCCCAATATTACTATTAAATTTCAAATATAAATGGGACAGCCCGGCAATGGGGTGGAAAATGTTCTCGAAAACGTAGACTATGCTATAGTCAAAGACAAATTACTATCTAAGAAATAAGCGCAAAGCCCAAGAAAATTCGCAAACGGGTTTTTTGCTACGGAAAGGAGTTTACAGCCGGTAGAGTATGTCAGTCTTTCTTTGAAACTCTCCCGCCGATTTTTTTCCGTATACCGACCGCCTTAGCAACTGTAAACTCCGCGCATATGATATTTTCCCGCCTTTACTATCTCTGTAATGGACGATAATATCGTCTATCGAAGACGTTACATTGCAACTTTTTTGGCGAATGAAGACACTCAAAATAGATCACGTGACTTCAAAAAAAAGATTTGATCTCATTAAACTGAGCTGGCTGGAGGTGTCATGATCTCAAGGAAATGCCATTTGTATTAAAATTTCGCCAAACAATTTTTGCCACTCTCTGGCTATATATATGAATTCATATTTGTTTTTTTCTCAGTTTTCGTGTAACTCAATAACGGCAAATATCGGAAAAACTCTGACCAGCGTAGGCGGAAAGTCCTGGAATTTTGCTACATTTGATGCTCTAATTTCATATTTTCACAATTTTTCATAATTTCTTTCCTTCTTTTTTCAGTACGAACAGCCTGTGCGCGAATCAAGAAACCTATCACCTGTAAAATACGTGTTTATGAAAGTATCGAAAAGACTGTCGAATATGCAAAAAGATTGGAACGAGCAGGGGCTAAGGTAAGAAGATTGGAGAGTCTGTTATAAATGTTGACATTTGGTGCTCAGAGTCATTTGCAATAGTACAAGAAAAAAGCATGACCATTGATATCCTGCTGTATGCTTTTCTTTCTAACAAAGTTGAGAGAAAATAAATACAAACTGTCGATGACGGAATTAATTTGTGGAACTTTGGAGATTTTGCTCGCCAGCTGGAAAGTACTACTATAGTTTTCTACTGAACTAATTATAGACATACAAACAGAATAGATATTTTTTGTGTAGTCTAAGATTTTTAGACAGTCTTGTGATTACTTTTCACGGAGTCCAGGCTATCTAAGATTTGAACGGAACATTTGAAAGAGCGGGCCTTTGTTTTAAGCGCTCGCACATTGACCATTCTCGGCTCCTTATTGATAGACCTAAAGAGAAAGGGAACAGGTTTTGGCCGGAGATAAATAGTCCTACAGCTACGATCACTGTGCACATAAAATAAACACGGTAAACAGACCAGACCACATCATATATACCCGCATTATCAGAGTTAAAGAAGTACAGAATGCGCTATTACCTAAACGTTCCTTTTTCTCAGATAATCACAGTTCACGGTCGACGTCGTGAACAACGAGGCCCGCTCACCGGTATTGCAAGTTGGGATCATATCAAAGCGGTCAAGGAGGCTGTTTCCGTGCCTGTGTTCGCTAACGGAAACATCCAGTATTTGCGGGACGTCGAAAAATGTATAGAGTATACGAAAGTGGATGCTGTGATGAGTGCAGGTCGGTCTCCTTTCTCTCTTATCAGGTTTTTAACCATAAATACGCTTAACTGTAACGGGGAAATCATCTAATGTTTGCAGGGATGTGTTTTTATTTAACTTTGTCGTGAAACAGCCACAATCTCGGAACTCATTTCAATGAAAATCTTTTGTGGTGGAAAAGCCAAAAAACAGGTTTTCAGCCTCTAAAAAACATAGACAAAACATGGTGGCGTTATTGGCTAAATAGGAAATTGTTTGAAATTGTTTTTTTTATCAATTTTACAGTTGAGCAAGTGCGGTTAGCACGTTCGACAATATTCACATAGGCGTTGTAAGTAATTCTCTCTGTAGGTAATATCTCTAAAACAGTTTATTTGAATAGCCACAGACAATGTTGTTTTTTTATACTTTTTAGAGGGTGCATTATACAATCCCGCCATATTCACAGGGCGGCAACCGCCTGCATGGGAGATGGTGGATAAATACTTAGCATACTGCAATCAATATCCGACCAATTTGAGTTATGTGAGAGGACATTTATTTCGCATGTGGCAAAAGTGGTATGTTCAAAACTCAAAATTATTTTTCTCTCGTTTGAACAATTATTTCAATGGAATATTTTAACGGGAAATTTTTTTTCAAGGACTAAATTTCGTAGATTTTGCGGTTTTCGGTTTAGCTCAACGCAGATGAAATAGTTTACGCCTGAAATTTGATAAGGCTCTTGACAGGTCCTAATACGTCACATCTGGAAATAAGTGTGCTATTGATAGAAAAAACTTAGAACCCCTATTGGGGCAATTTTCTTTCCGATGACTTTAATTTAATTTACAAACCACCATAAAAAGGATATTAGAAAAGAAATTCCAAATGAAAGACCATAAAATATCACGGTATGAATTTGTGTTCCTAAACTATAAACGAAGTTTCAAGCAAAAACAAGTTGATTGGTTGCGTGCAAGTATGATGACCCCTTCCCTGATTACCTTACCTAAATATAGAAGTCGACATAAGTAAATTAATAAACTATTAATAGCGAAATTCAAAAATAATACTGTCCACATTCCTATCTGACTTTCTCCAAACCTAGTTACCCCCTATCGATTTTCTTAATAAATGTTGAATTATTGATATTCTATTTACGATATATGGGCAACAAAATGCAGCCCTATTGAGTGGTGTTTCTAAAATTCTTGTGTAGTGACTCTAAATTCAAAACCGCATGAAACACGGGCCAAACAAGATTTGAGATTGTTCCGTTTATTGAAATCACATAGCGTGTTTGTTTTCATTATTATCTCCGATACCATAGAAACATTCCACTGACAAATTCAGTATTAAATTCTTTTTTGCGGCAAGTTTCTCAATTGATAATCAAAAATTTCAAATTGAAAATCTTAAAAATAATTTTGGGAGGTTCTGTATATCCGTATGAGTACTCCTAATGAAAATTGAGGAGTTGATTCAAGAAGAAATGAAGAAACGTTATCATCTTTCTTTGTTTATAATTTTGCTGTTGATTACAAATACTTCACCTAACCAATATCACCTCATTGCATCTAATGGTCATCCTTCTAAAGACCCTTACTTCGCATTTTCATCCAAGTTCAAAGAACAATGTATAAGTGTCTGTGGTACCACTCGTAAATGCCATTCCTACACCATCAAACAAACATCCACCAATCAATATGAATGTCAATTTTATGATAGCGCTACCATGCGTGAAGATCTGGTCAGGGTTTCTTTTCGAATTCGCTACTTCATCAATGCCAGGGATTGTAAAGATTGGTACAGCATTGGAGCGAGGGCGTCGGGTGTTTACAAGGTGAACTGGATGGGTCGTTTTTTGAAAGATATCAGATGCAACATGGATATTGAGGGCGGAGGGTGGATTGTTTTCCAACGACGATATCAGCCTCGCCACTTAGATTTCCAACGCTCTTGGAATGATTACAAAGTAGGCTTTGGTGACCCACAAAGAGAATTTTGGCTAGGAAACGATTTTATCCATGAAATGAGTGTCTCTGCGAAGCATGATTTTTTGGTGCACGCTGAAGCATACACAGGTGAGACTGTCATCTCAAGATACGGTGAATTTTACATCGATAACGAGAGTCAAGATTATATTCTTCATTTCAATGAAACTCTACTGACCGGGATAGAATCTTTCACGGGTCCACAAAACCTTAACGGAAAGAAATTCCATACACATGATCGAGATTACGGATCGCCTTGTCTTCAAAACGGTCACGGTCCGTTCTGGTTTGATAGATGTGTGTGGCTTGATCCGAACCGGCGCAATTATCTCCGCTGGAGAACGTACGCCGGTGGTGATGTGATTCAGGAAATTCAATTGATGTTTAAAGCTACAGGTCCGAACTAAGGACAAATTAGAGACTTTCTGTACCGTATTGTTATTCTGTCTCGGATGGATTTCATTACAAAAGTTATAAAAAGAGGCTTTCCGTCGTGAAGCAAAATTTGACGAAACTTGGTGAATTTGTTGTTTGTTCTGCTAGCGTGAAAAAGATCCAAGAAGTTTATTTGATGTTAAAACCGAACTAAGCAAATTTTAATTAATGCTTATTAAAGCTATATGACCGAACCAAGAATAAATTGACAAGGTTTTCACAGTAAACATGTTATAATGCAAATGATTTGATCCGAACAGTCAGTAACCAATGTTTCACAGTTTCATGCTGTTTCTCGTGAATATGTATGCATCTTGAAGCCATTGTAAACGATCACAAAAAATCTTCAAATATGTGAAACTGACTCTTAAAACTTGTGAGACAACGGATCAGTTTTGGTAAAAACTGTTCCACACTACGATTGTTATACATGCAGTTTTTTGAAAGAAAACATACCTAATGCGTAATTAGGTAATGTGTTATTTCATTTTCCTAAAATTATAATTTGAATTTTTTTATTTAATTTCATTAAATTATATGACACACACTGTCGACTTTTATTTTTAAAAAAAAATTTTTTGGGGTGAATTCACGTTGAAAGGCTGTATGCAATTTATTGAAAAACTTTTCACATTACACATGATTAAAATAAAAGTAATTTATATATTTTTCATTAAACATTCGTTTGATTAACGGTCGACTAAAATAGAATATGTCGGTGTTTTTTACACTTTTGGCAAAAACGTGAAGTTTTTTTAAACAAGTTTTAAAATAAATACAAAATGCACCTTTTCTTAATATGATATCAGGGGAATCGGCAAAGGATTGAAGATTCCATTCCATTTTTCCCGAGCCTTCTAGAGAAACTAAACCAGTACTTATAACCTCTTAAAGTTAGGAGCACGTTAGGATTAAACGATTCCATAATGAAAATGGATTAAGGATTCCATTAGCAATAACTTTTGATCTAATGGGGCTTTAGAACTGAAATTTGGCAGGATGGAGCATTTATGTATTTTCTATTCCTAAATAAAAAATCTTCCAGCTGGGAGCAGTTTGGGATCACCTATTCCTAATTTTTCTTTGAGTTCAAGCCTTTTTAAACTGAGGATTGTAGTATATTTATTTGACATTAAGTAGTTCAAATTAAACTATTTGGAAGGTTTGGGCTCTTAAGAACACGAAAATAAGATTTTCCACTAGAAAAGAGCATCTAAGGATTATCAAATCCTTCATTGAAAGTAACATACTTTGCCTTATCCGAAATGAGCGTCTTAGTCTGGAATGAAATATCCTACAAGGCTCTAAACTGATTTTTTTACGTTATGCATGATATGTCGTTACGTTAATGACCTAAAATAAGCTCAGATAGAGCCCCGAAGGATTAATAATTCCATTTTGCGACAAGTTGGGGTTGGGTTGGGTTGGGGTAGGTTGACCACTTTAAAATGAAATTTTTAATCCCAAACCACTCGCGAAACTGCACCTTTTGGTATCTAAGAATGTTTTAAAGTTAAGTGGAAGTGACTTTTGATTAATTTTAGATTGGGATCAGTCCATTTTAACGATGAAATGCATCTTTTATAATTGTTCAAGTTCAGAGATGTTCTTCGGATGGAATTTTTGATCCAAAAGTGCTCTTCATCATTGTTTCATAAAATATAGAGATCATGTAACAAGTTCAGACCATCAGAATCAATTCAAGAGCCACCTAACTCTCATAATTCCAAAATTCTTAAAATCTAATATTTTGGAATATTGGATCCTTCTTCGCTCCTGGGACCAAAACCAAAAGTTCTAAGCTCGTGCGTTACACCTTTTTGGAAGATTTCATCCCAAAATGCTCGTTCAAATTCATTTTATTCAAGAAAAACCGTTTTTTAGAAAATTTAATGTCACGTTTTTGCCAAAAGTGTAAAAAACACCGACATATACCGAAAATAAGGACCATTTGAGAATAAGGTAGCTTGATCCTAATGGGACCAAGAATTTTCAGCGAATTATATAAGGGTTCGAATTACCGAGTGTATTTTGAATAACTTTCCAGCTGAGGGGATTAATGTTTGATTTACAGAAAGATTAATATAAGGTGAATAGAGATTGGAATTAGAGAGATTTGATTGATTTTGCAATCCTGTCCCACATCGATTGAGTTCTTCTTCTAAAGCAATGTTTAAGATATTTATGTATGATATTGCAATATATTGTTCTAATTTTTTTGACATTTCAATTCTTTAGGGCAATATTGAAACGTTGTAGCGTTGTAGCCGGTGTTCACTTCTTTGAACCTCAATTCCGTGATTCCAGGACCACGCAAAAAAATTTTGTTGAAGCTCAGTTCTTTCTATTTTTCTTACATTTCAAATTTGCAATATTGAGATGTTGTAGCTTAGACTATGCTATAGTATAAGACAAATCACTATCTAAGAAAAAATCCCAAAGCCGAAGAAAATTCGCAAGCGAGTTTTTTTGCCAAAAAGAGTTTACAGTCGGTAGAGTTTCTTTGTCGAAATTTTCCCGCCGATTTTTTCCGCATACCGCCATAACACCCTACCGCTATCTTTTCTCGTCTTTACTATCACTGTAACGGACGATAACAGCGTTGTAGCCGGTGTTCACTTCTTTGAACCTCAATTCCGTGATTTCAGGCTCACGAATCTTCTTAAAATTTTCTTTTTAAAAATCATATTGTTTCAGCATTTTTGTGCCTCATTGTTCTCTACCATGAGTGCATCAACTCTCTTGTCAATTTTTGAGGGCTATAAAATAAAGCATCTTGCAACTTTTCACACTCAGGAATCTTAGATTGAAAAAGGAAATTTTGACGTTTTCTAATACTTTGCTTTCAGTTTGGATAATTTCCCAGAACTGCGCCATCCGCTTGGTAAAGTAAAGAAATTCGAAGATATGTGCAAAATATCCGATACGATCAAGGAAAAAGCCAAGGTGAGAGAGACAGATTATATTTTTGACCGCAAAACCTCTTCTTCCAACTGTGATTGATTCAAATTTACTTTCATGCTTATATTTGCTCTGGGAGATTCGACGAAGTAGATCCATCCTGTTTATAAATTTTGATAATTAATTGCCTTTAAATTAAGAGCGACCCGATGGCTCCCTCTTCTTTAGCTATCTACACAAAAGTAGGGAAGGGTCCCGGGGGGGGGGGTACTAGGGTTGGTGAAAGAGGGGTATGTGCGGACGGGACCTCCGAAAACCGACCCTTAGAGAGACCAAATTTTAGTGAAAAAGTGACCCTTAGAGAGACTTTTTCGAAAAATTTTCTCTGATTTTCAAAAATTTCCTACCCTTAGTGAGACTACTTTGAAATTTCCTGATTTTTGTAACCCTTAGAGAGACTTTGAAAGGTGAAAAACCCGACCCTTACCGTCCGCACATAGCCAGCACCTATTTTTGCCTAAGTACCCCCCCCCCCCCCGGGGGAAGGGTGCCACTCCTTTCCTTTGACCTCCTCTCACCCTTGTCTCTTCTTTTTAATTGCTGAGCATGCGAGAGAAAGGCGGCATTTTAAGTACCATTTTGTAAATCTTTGCTTTGACCTGGCTGGGGATCAAGTCCACAAGATTGCCCATAGTAGCTGGATGCTATACTTTCATGCTACGGCTTCTTATTTCAAAAATACTATTTCATGACAGTTTCTAAACCAGTTTTTAGATAGTTTACCATACCCCATTACCCGCCTATTAAGTACCTAACCATAATCTATCTCATGACAGTTTCTAAACCAGTTTTTAGATAATTTACCATTTCCCGTCTATTAAGTACCTAACCATAATCCATTCCATTTGTAGGCGATCGCGGACAAAGAAATAGAGGAAGGTAAAGACAGTGAGGAGATCGGTCATCTTCCCTTTTGGAGATGTCAACCGTACGTTAGACCACCGTCGTAAGTAGAAACTAGGTGTAGGATGTTTTGTATGAAATGCTAGAGATGGTTTCTATTTACTAACCCTATATTTCAGATGTTTGTCCTTTGTAGGTCGCACCACAGTTGTCACAGGCCCGCAGGGACCACAGCCCCACTGGAAATTTTGGCAAAAATTTCGTCCCCGGTGGGAAAATACCCTGGAATTTCATCCCCATTCGAGACCCAATGTTTAAAAGTTGCACTTCAAAACAATCCCCGCTGAGATTTCAATAGAAATTTTTATCCCTACTGAAGAAAAGTTCCACCGGGGCTGTGAGACAGGGGTGTCACAGTTATTGAAAACTAATATTTTCCAATACCTTGATAGAAGGCATAACCAGATGGTTTGAGTTTGAGATCCTGTGCTTTTAGATTCTTTCCATGCTTCTGAGCAAAACCTTCAAAATGTTTTTGCCTAACTCTTTTCCAAAATCGAGAAAATACAATTTGAACTTTCCAAAAATATAAACAGTTAAACAGTTCTCGACTCTGCCAGATTGCATCTATACATTTGTTCAACAAAAGGTTATTTGTGACACTTCATAAGGTTATGACAAGGGGTGTGTAGGTGTAATCTAACTCTCTCGTCAACAGTATAATACCGTGAGTGGTCCTAAATCCGACAGCCCTGCCTAAATTCTCTAAAATCTCTGTTCAGTAAATCAAATCTCCCAGTTTAGTTGACACTTTGGTATCTTCATTTCGTCACAGCGAAAGGTTTGTTTTTATAGGACCCGTTCTCCTTGCAGCTTCAAAGGGGTGGTTTCCATTTCCTAGTTTTCGTTTGAGCAACATATTTAGAAACTTAATTTCAATTTCAATTAACAAGCAGACTATTTCAGGAGATGTGTCCTAAATTAGCGAAATGCGCAATTTTTGCCTCCTTAAATCCACAAAGCTTCTCTACCTCACTTAGACCAAAAACAACATCGGGCGAGAAAAGGCCACTCGAAGAGGGCGGTGAAGAGGTGGAAGCAAAAGCAAAATTAAAACCGCCCTCCAAACGAAAAGCTATACGTGAAAAACACCATCAGCACGGCAAAGGCGTATTCCCTAAAGGTACGTCAAATTTTTTTGACTTTTTTTTTTTTTTGCTTTTTTCGCTACCTTAAGGGAACTTTTTTTGGCGGGAACTAATTTTGGCGGGCAGCAAATATCCTTAATTTTTTTAATTTTGGCGGGAACTTATTTTGGCGAACAGTGAATTTTTATTAATTTTGGTGGGAACTAATTTTGGCGAATGACAGCGTAAATCTGTTCTATTTTGCCTTATTTTGATGAATTTCAGGGGTTATTTAGGGAAGGAAACAAAAAATTTAATTTTGGCGGGAACTTATTTTGGCGAGTGAGCAAAATATTTAATTTTGGTGGGAACTAATTTTGGCGAATTTCGTCTAAATTCGCCAAATCCGCCAAAATTAGTTCCCGCCAAAATAAGTTCCCTTAAGGTACTATGAAAAATGTTTCGATCTCAAGCATTCTTTAAGGCGTACGCATTTTTTTAGCTCGGTGTTTTCTCAGTCTTCTTTCTTTATGAGAGCTCAAAATAGAAGATTTCAGTAAAAAAACGGCATAGAATCTAGAATTTGATTGATGTCCTGGTGATATTTCATAAAATTGGTAAAGTCAATCGAATCGTTTTGATGTCAGCGGCCCAATGTCCCATGACAGGAATGATAGTCGACCTGATGTTTCGTATTCCCGGTCCGTTTCAACTGCCCTTTTTAATAAGCCTGAAAAATATTTCGGTTGGACCAGTTAATACCCGAAAACGAGGGGTAGAGTTTAGGCCTCCCACTGCAAAATCCACGAGGCAGTCGGGCGAAATTCTGTCATCTAAGCCTTCCAGATGTTGAAAATTATCCCCGAACTTCAGAGATATAGCGTGTCGGAAGAAGATTTCTAAATCGTGCAAGTACAAGAGATAAGTTTGTAAGGATCAAATATTTTTCCCTTGTTTCATAGTTTCAAAAGACAAATGGCCGCTATGCGTGACTTGCAAGAACAACCCTTGGGTAAGTTAAATATGTTTTGACATTTCTTCATTTGGAACACACAACTCCGTAGCCGTGCCAGTGCGAGAATAGCCATTTCCTTAAACTGGTCACCTGTCAATTAGCAGTGTTGTCAGTTTGAATCTTTTGCTCTCATTATGTAATTATTTCAGTTTTTCTTTGAGGGGGGTTGGAAACGAATGCACAATTTATCCTTTTTCTGAGTGCTCCGTCCCAAATGTCCTAAAATTAAGCAATTTTTTATTGAATTTTCCTCCCGATTTTCTTTTAATATTAATTGAAAAAGCCTATACTAGGCGGCAACAGACATTTCATTTTGCGACTTGAATGTTTCGAGCCCTGGTGAAATAATTGAGTTTGCGTCAAAACACTTGAGAAAGGCTTATTTTTTCCTGAACATCATCAAAGTGTAAAAAATTATTTTTGGTGAAGTCCCCTTTTGCGTAGCGTAAAAGTTGTCCTCCTTTAATTTTAAAACTTTTTTGAAGAACATAATATATTTTGACAAATTTGACTGGGAAATATGCAAAAGTTGGCTTGGAAAATTACTTTAAATCGCATGCAATTATTCTTGTTTTTTTACAGGGCAAGAAATGTGAATACAATTTATGTAAAACTTGTTGTAAAGATATGACCGCTATCAAAGTACTCAATTGTTCAGGTACCTTTTAATTTTTTGTTTACTTCATACTGGTAGTCTTCTAGACGATCTATTCGAGAGTGAAATGGGATGCTAAAAATCAGGGTTTTACTCCGGCAAATGACAAAACATAGTATAGCTCCGGTGATGTTGAGATTTTAGACTGGCAGATCTTTAGCAATGTATTGGTTGGTGTTATGACCATCAGTTGGCGAATAAAATTTCTAGACCAGTGATTTCTTTAAACATGTTTGCCGTTCGCTGAGCCTTAATAAACAACTTGAAAACTTATGACTAGCGTCTTTGTTGTTTATTCTAGCTCTACTCCACTCGCCTTTACTCTGATATTATTAATAAAGAAAAAAGCCATTAGAGGGGATTGGCCTTAAATTTCATCTTGCTTTCTACAAGACCTATTATATATCATCCTTTATTTATCGTTTTCGTTATTTTTGAAGGTCACAAATTCAAATTCTTATTCAACAAACTGAGACGTGAAAAAGAGGACGAAGAAGAAGCAGAAAAGCAGAAACAAAATGTCGACAGTCTACCTTGCTAGACGAGAAGGCAAAAGTTGGCGTCAACGTAGACGAAAACCGATACGGCGTAGAAGAAAACGGTGAAAATGATGCCAAAGATCTGAATTCGATCACTGTTACTGGATGAAAGCATCGGAAAGGGTGATTTTACACATGCCAAGAAAAAAATTGGAAATGCATAGTTCCTTTGGAAGTTTGATTGGATTTATTTTCGATCATTGCAAACTTGCCACAGAGACTATGAACTATAATGTCTGTCAAAATTGAATCGGTTTGGAACCTTTACTTTGCTAATTTCTATCTGAATTTTTGCTGACAGTGCGGAAAATCCATTAAGGTGATTTGAAGAGTTGTTTTTTGTGTGTTTTTTTGTGAACGGAATTTGTATTGG
>NW_027103262.1:2179374-2187983 GCF_902728285.1 Clytia hemisphaerica | reverse complement strand
GAAGCACGAAGAGCTGCTTAGAGGTTAAGAAAAACCTGGATCTTGAGAGCGTGTAGTAATCACAGATATCTAAGCCCGAAGGGCTAGATTTGCAACTTTAAGCTTTCTCCAGCAAAAAAAAGTGAAGCTAAAATTTGACTTTTTAAATTTCGTGCCGATGGATAGGATCTAGCATTTTAATTGTTTTCGGAGCGCGAGATCAAAAAACGTAGCCGACAAACGCTATTTCACATCTCTCAAACCGGTGAAATTGCATATTTTAGTCACGTGACTCTGGTAGGAAATCCTTCCAAAGATGAGCTTCACTTTTTGATAAAAGCTGCAAATCTAGCCCTTCGGGCTTTACAGATCAGACAGATATCTGTGGTAGTAATCAGGATCGGCTTCGGTGATTTATGATGCGTCTGTTTTCATTGGCGCAAAATCTACTACCACTGATTGGCTGAAGATCAGCAATAATTACATCATATTATAGTGAATGTCGACTATGCTTATTTTCGAAGAAAAGCATAGGTGATATATTACAATGGCGGCAACTTTTTCAACAACATTTTTTTTGCTGGCCTGGCGCTTGCGCTTGGTCCTCGGCTTGGTCTACTTGTACTTGGATCTATTACATTAATCTATGTCAAATCTATTATACTATCTAGGTTTTGAACTATGAACTGTTAGAGTTCGAAAGATAGAGAATGAACGAATGTCTGAGATTTTTTCAGTTTATTTATATAGTCCAAAAACATTTCACTTTTCTTTTCAAAATGTCTGTGACCAACTTTTTGTGTATCTTTATACGCATCTTTATCAATTTGAGGGTGGCGATTCAGAAATTTAGTGTTATGAAGCTTGAATATTCTCAGTTTCTGGGTGTCCAGGCAAAATTTGAAGGCCTTTTTGGGCTGTCTAACATATACAAGGTCTCAAAAGAAGGAAAACCGACATCGACTTTTTATTTCTGCCTATCTTCTCTGAGGCTTCTTTCTGACCCCCTGGTGACTTTTCTAACTTATTTACTATGTTTTCTGACTATTCTAAAGTGTTTTAGCTGACCTTGAATTATCGACCAGACCGGGGTTCGAACCCACCAAATGAAAGAGCTTCTGATCAGAAACCCAGCGCGCTATCCGTTGAGCCACACCCGCACAGCAGAACACAAAATTTGGAAATACTTATAGAATGACAAAAAAGACGGGGATAATGTTTATTATAATATGAATAAAATTGCCCCTTTTTTAACCTGACTGAAATTTGAGCCGTTACTAGCAACCCTGCGGGGCCCAAAGCGCCGAGTATGCACCCCCAGTATGGATTTTGTGTAACTAACGCCCAAGTTCTTTGGCGTACAACTGAAACGTTTTTGACGCATTGGCGTAAGGGTACTTACAAAGATTGTTTGATTTTCAGTTGGCGTAAAGTAATAATTCCAGCTCGGCGTAAATGACTCCATAATCCATCGATTTTTAGCTTCCGTTTGGCTAAATTTGCTTTCGCTCGCGTCAATTTATTAATTATGTTGGCGCATGCGCCTCTTTTCCCATCTTGCACCCTTATTGAAAAATTGAATGTTGGTACAAAAGAAATTTTGCTTGGTGTGAGGCTTGCTGCACGGAAAAATATCTTCGGCGCGAGATTTCGTGGAATCCATACTGGATGCACCCGGCACAGTGACAAGCCGTTACTAACAATCCTGACCTAAGCAATTCCAAAAAACAAAACCCCCGGAAAATTTTTTCCTTCTTTTGAGACCTTGTAATCAGTGCGTCACAAACAGCCATATAAACAAAACTCAACATTCTCACAATAAGTTGTCTTTTTGATTTCCCAAACATTCGTCTCAAGCGTTCCCTTCCACAATAATTTATGTAATTGCAATTGCGGTCAGTCCACAGTCGGCTTCAACATATACACGTGTTTTTATTTACGTGACCGAAGTGCCTACTAAAACAATCCGGGGGTAAATAGCGAAGCAACACAGCAGATTATTCGTAAGTATCTTTTGGCATTGACAATCAAATACAATATATTATACTATATTTCTTTAATTCAAAAATCAAAATTTCATTTTTCATTCGCGAAAAATAAAGATAAAAGAATAATGAATTAATATTACATACTAAGACGCCCCGTCTTTTACTCTCATTTAATTTTCCAATCTCGGAACGTGCTGCAAAACGCCCGTCCGCCCAATATCCACCCAATCAGCTTAAATTCACTTTAATTGTCCTTTGACATTCAAAAATAGTATCTAAAAATTATGAATTTATAATAATTACAAAAAACAAAAAGTTTGATACTTCATTAGTGAAATATTCAATAAATTCCTGGTTTCAATTTTCAGTGGGCGTTCTTCTAGGGCTTCATTTATCGCGCAATTTTTGCGTCACACAAACTTTCTCGGCCGCTCATAATAATTATACATTGCCAAATTTGGTTCTCCATTGTCGAGTCAGGATCGATGGTGACGTCACCTAAGCATAAAAAAGAAAGGATTTCGTCAGTTTTATGCATATATTAATTTGCGAGATATTCCTATCGCGCGCGCGAGCGCACTTTTCGTAGACTAGTCGGAGTACTTTCTTTTACTCGCGGGATTGATGGTAACTTTTCATCTTCGTTATTTTTAAAATGAAGCACAACCGAAAAAAAACGAAACTTCAGAAATTTGCGTATTTCCAGTGAGTAAACGACTCTGACAATTAACAAAATTGATGATGATGATTTTTTTTCGGTCAGGCCAATGTCTCGTATTGGGGGTTCTAGTCTTGAGCCCAAAGCCTACGCAGGATTGCAGCGTTTGGGTAAACGAGACAAAACTCTAAAAAAGCTGGTGTTTTGACGCGCTTCCGTGCTCTCGAAATATCGCGGTTTGAGACGCACTGGTAATTATTGTTTCCCACTCGAGACCCACTGCTGTTCCCCTCAGGCAAAATCGTCGATTCTGTAGAGGTCACGAAATTGCGCAGTACAGACGTCGAAAAAAAAAAATTCAAAATGGCTGTCGAGCGAGCACTGACAAAAACAAAAAATCAGGAGTTTTCAATTGCCTACTACCAGACGGTGTCAATCAAACAACTTCGAACAAAAATCGAATCTCAATCGAATCTCAATCGAACGGCCAATTCCTGGGTAATATTCGATTGTGTTCGATTGCCTTCAAGTAAGGTTAGATTGGTTCGATTAATAGTTGACTATGATGTTCCATTGGTTTGATTACTATTATGTTAACAAAAATTATTAATCAAACCAATCTAACCTTACTTGAACGCATTCGAACACAATCGAATATTACCCAGGAATTGGCCGTTCGATTGAGATTCGATTATGTTCGATGCGTTTGATTGCGATTAAATTAAATTGGATCACTCTGTTAGAGCTTTTTAGTGTGGGTGGCCGAGCGCTTATTAAGTATCGTACGAAAGGAAATGAAATCTAAATCAATCGAACGTACTCAAACATAATCGAATACAATCGAAACAATCGAACAGCAAATCCTGGGTAATATTCGATTTCGATTCGATTGCGTTCGACAATCGAATTGCAATTATTCGATTGTGTTCAATTGCGTTCAATTGATTCGGCGTTCGATTCGTTCGATTGACACCGTCTAGCTACTACAGCCCAGACGTCCGCGCTCGATAGGATCTATCATCAGAACGGCTCGATGACAGATCGATACGTGATCGATGGATTACTTAACGATTCGGATAGGAGATCGATAGAGGATCGATACTCAAGATTTTTTTAAGCTTATGATTACTTATCGATCTATCATCGATCTTTTATCGATCTTATCAACCCTATCGACTCATACTTGATTTACGATCGATAACAAATCGATTAACAATCGATGACGAATCGATTAACGATCGATGACGAATCGATTAACGATCGATGACGAATCAATTAACGATCGATGACGAATCGATATACTCGATTGAAATATTAGCTCAATATTGGATCAACGAAGGATCGATACTCAAGATTTTTTAATGGCTGAATCTTCCATCGATCTCCCATCCGGATCGTTAAGTAATCCATCGATCACATATCGATCCGTCATCGAGCCGTTCTGATGATCGATCCTATCGAGCGCGGACGTCTGGTACAGCAGAATAAGACAGAGAAATGCAGTAAAATAAAAAGTAAACAAACCTTGAACCTTTTGTTTGTCAAAATAAAGAAAATATTATAGCTGCAGTTATGTTTATATTCAGAAATAAATCCATTTTCCACCAGACCTACAACAACCACCAGCAAGGTTTCAAACCACGCTGCAGCATTACTGGCAATGAATTCTGACTTAAAAAATGTTGGTCCAGTTCCCTGGAAAGGGTATGATTACACTTCGAAATGACTTTTCTTTACAATAACATTTGTCTTCTTACAAATCCAAAAAGATCGGCTATAAAACCAACACGGGGGTCAATTTTTTTTACAACAAACTGTCAGATCAAACTTAGCGGTAATCTAGAAAGGCCTTTAGTGCGGTATAAACAAATGATTTCATTGGTTTAAAAAAGTCAAAACATCAAGCTATATCACATGATCAGAATCATGATCGGAGTGAACGGAAGCCGTGCTCATACGTCATATGATATTTTCGCGCGTTTTAATTCGGCAAAGTTTAGTAAACTCGACCACATATCAGTATTTTGATTTTTCAAGTGGGGATTTCTGTAGAATGATAAAATATGGCTTGGCTGGAATGGACACCATAACAGCAGTGGACCCGATCAATCGAACTTGTCGACAGTCAAGAACAAGTGCAAATTAGGCCACCTTCGGCAATCTCTCCTACTTAGGAGAGTATCTTAAATTGGATACAAAAAAGTATCCAAGATAGCAATCAACATCCTGATTAAGATACTAAAAACCAGAAAACCTGTATTTTTCACCAACCAGAGACATCCGCGCCATCTTACCACTTCCAAGATGTAAATAATAAGCAAATGAGATTGTGTACTGAATTTCATCGAGTTTGGCTGGCGGAATGCAAAACTATAGCCCAAAACACCACTCAAATGTGCTAACTAACTAGCATACGCGAACGATTTGTTTGCGCAAAAATCGGACCTTAGCGGGCCGTTCCGAAAAAAGAAAAAGAAATCTTTAGCTCGTGTTCGCAAAATTTTAGGCTCTGAACGGCAGATTATCAAGGATGTTAATTTTTGAGGAACCTGCCAGAGAAATTACTTGAAATTTTGGTCGGTGGTGCAAATCTCGATGAAGAAAAGGTTTGCATAGTTTTCCAAACGCGGATCGAAGCAGTAACCTCAAAAATTCAGGTCAAAGTGTCTGCTCTCCTATTTAGGATACCTAAATCTCCAAATTAGGATACAACTCTCCTAAGTAGGAGAGATTGCCGACACGTATCCTAATTTGCACTTGTTCCTGACTGGTCGAACCAATCGAACAATCGAACTCCATCGAACGATTATAGTTGGATTAAAAAAATTAATCGAACCTAATCGAACACTCACAATTTTCCAAGCAATACGTAGCAGTTCGATTAGTTCGGTCAGTAAAAACTTCGATTTGTTCGATGATATTAAATCCTCATATCTTTCCTCACTTGCAAAAACTTTATCTTGGCACGTGATTGCGATTGGAGGTGTAACGTTTATTGTACCCGGATATTTGTCTATTTGAGTGGCGGAATACTACGCCCCAACAAACCGCCTCTGGCACTAAAAGGATATACAGGAAAAGTGTGTAATCCGTTATTAGAAGTAATTTCCACACAAGTGTATCAACCGGTATTCCAACGAAGCCATATTTTGGTTTGTACAGAAATTTCGCCCGCTCAAATCTAAACAACAAAATGGTCAATCTCACTAAAGCAAAACATTGCGGCCACGGCATTTCCCTGGATAAAAATTCTGGTCACGTGACCATCCGTGATTTTAGACCAATGAAAACGCTTCATTTCCCCGGATTAAAGTTGTGTCTACAATAACACGTGGGAAATGACTAGAAAAAGAAATAAAAAACCGGGGGTCAAATTAAATTTTTCTCCCTTCTTGCGGCAAACATAAAAGACTTTAAGAGGCCATTTATTTAAGAAAGGGGTGTTATATCATGAATAAATTATGTAAGTAAGTGATATTTTAAGTAACAAGTTCATTAACAATTTCATTTTGAAGTTTGTTTTTAAAAACAAAACCCCCATGCTAGATGATAATCTCATTACTTATGGACCCATTTGGAAGTCTTTGTAATACAGATCATTTGGCAGTGTAGTTGCAGCCTATACAAGAATTGGAATCTAAAGTCTGAAGTCGTAACTCCTTGCCAGTGACCCCGCAGAGAAATTTTTAGTTGGCAGACACTGACTTCAGGTTGGTTTGGAAATCGTTTTATTTTGAAATATAATCTTCCCTTTAGATGAATACTTTTATTTATTTGGATTCATGAAAGGTTCAAGGTTTGTACTTTTTATTTCAAATTATTTCATTGATTTATTGAGCTGCAATAGCTGATTGAAAAACGAAGATTTTTGATCAGCGTGGGCTTGGCCGCCATTTTGAATTTCGATTTTTTTTCTCCTGTACTCTGCAATTTAGAGGTTGTTCGTAATATGCGGTTTGGCGTACGCGTAACACTTGTGTCCAGTCTAGCTAGCCATTCCAGGGTCAAATTGAAACTATTCTGGTTGCAATCAAACCTAGTTCATCTTGTAGAGCTTCAAAAAAGAAAAAAAATGAGGGGTCATGCACCTCCTAATGATAAGCGGTTCCGGAGATATTGAGATTTTGGTTCCGCTAAAATAGCACCTTTTTAGACATTTGAGGTTGACAATTTAGCCCAGAAATGGCATATAAAATGGCACCGAAATATACACCTTTTGATGGTTTTCCAATTTCAAAATCCAATAAAAAAAATGGCTTAATAACACTTCAAGGAAGAAATGAAAAGACATTTTTTTGAAAAAGAAGACATTGCATTGCAAAAAACAATAAAAAGGTTATAAAGCGGTAGTTAAAATTGCTGAACCTACCTATCTTTGTAATCAAAGTGCTGTGGAGGAAAAATTCCCCATGGATTATAAATAACTGTTTTAGGCTATAAAAGGGTCAATTTTTTCAGTGGTACCAGTCTCTATAATTCTAGTCCTCATTTTCAGGCTGAAAATGCTTGCCAAAGTATGAAAAGTAAAAAATAATAACTGTAATGAAAGAATTAATTTCAGAGCCTAGCACTATTGGATTTTCCAGGTATTTTCTGATAAAAATGGAAAGCTTCACTGTCTGAACATTTTTTCGTCTGCAGCGCTTTGAAATCAAAGATGAGTTGTTTATTTTTTTTGTGTCCCGCAGATCTAATTTTTCTAAAAATGGCCTTAGTTGGAACGAATTTTTAGACAAAAGTGTAGAATATTACACCTGCATATTATATACGGTTGGAAAGCTAAAAGAAAGCTCTAAATTACTCAAAAATAATTAATTTTATAGGTCAACTACACAAAGAACAATTTGCTTGTCAAAGTTGGACCTAAAATTGAAGATTTTCATGAGCGTCAAATAAAAAACAAACAAACTAGAAATGGCTAGTCTAGCAGAGTGTTAATTCTTCTTTCAGAAAAAAAACTACTTTGTTTACCTTTATTCTTGCAGCTTCCCAACATCCGAGCTCTCAAACATCACACGCCGAATGAAATTACTTTTGATTTCCCGTAGAAATTATGCGATGAAAAATTCGGGGGTCAAAGAATGAAGACTTTCTTTCTCGCACAAGTTATCTTTGCTTATAACGAATTATTACTTTTCAATATATTTGTTATATATAATTTTTGACTACAAAAATATTTTACATTGTATTTTAAGTTTGAAAAATCGATTCTACTTAGTTCTTTGTTTTCATGTTTAACCCCCGTCTCAAAAGAAGTCGCAGAATCCCAAGATTTTGGCAGTCGGGCGTTCAAAACAAAGGCGTTTTTATTTTTCCACCCACTTTACAATTTTTTCTTTAAAATAGGCATTTAAAAAATATCAAATTTAAAAATAATAGTATAAAACCTTATTTTCTACCGTTTAGTCCTTCTTCTAAAACGAAAAAATAAAATACAATAGAAAAATAAAGAAATTACAAGTGTTATCAAGCCACCCAAAATGAACTTTCATTTGTTGTGCGTCATCGAATTGTTGTATACGCCATGATCTATTGTCAACCATTGTCCAATCCCGTAAGCGATTGAAGTGCCGTCAGTAATAATCTGAGAAGAGAACAATAATATTTTGATATCATACAAATAAATTACGCTAGGAAAATCCGCGAGGACAACACGCGGTCTTAACATTTTTCCCTCGCAAGTTTGGGGGGAAAACGAAAGTACTCTATATTTTACGTATGGGGAAATGAAAGAAAGATTTACAAAATAGAAAAGTTTCGTTTTGGGGTAAAAAATTAGTATTGTGAATTTAAGAGAGTTTCTATTTTGCAATTTTTCTACAGAGCCAAATAAAGATTTTTTCTATTGTTCTTGCTCGATTGCCTCTAAGGATAAGTTCCGTAGTTTTTAGGCTATTGAGACAAAATGTGACGAATTTGCGCGGAAACGAAATTTAACATTGTTCTAGGCTGATTTCCCGATTTATATACATTCCGAATTTGGC